>NC_069499.1:112969779-113212279 GCF_027579735.1 Bombina bombina | reverse complement strand
CCACTTGAAAGTCATTTTTTCAATTATTTTGCCTGCACTTTGGAGTTTATCGATTATCTGTCCAAGCTGTGACATAATTATGTTATCTATCTTAGAACTGTAATTTGTTTTTAATGTATGTGGTACCAGCTTCATTTGTTTCCACCTTCATAATTCATCTTTAAACCTTGCCCGTGAAGGAATACGTTTTCATGAACTGCAATTACATCACTCAATGGTTACATTAGGAGGGGAAAGAAATTAAGTCTGTCAAGCCCCAAGGAAGACTTTTTATTCTAATTGTTTATTGCAATAGATTGTATGCATCGAATATTGTGTGCATCAAGATACTTTATACGAATGACTTCTGCATAACCAATGGAATCCACTCTGCATTTTGTTAGAATGTTCTCTTGTTTAGACAGAAATGAAAATACAAACTTGTAGAACAAAATAAAGAAGTTGTGCAAAACTTGACCTTGGTTCACAAAAACCATATAAATAATGTTATATTATTTGTATATGTTTTTCACTGCATTCTATCTCCAACAGAACAAAATGACCCTTCCTAACAAATCGCAAACCCCATATACTTGTGTAATAAAAGAAGGTGCAATTTTTTTATTTGTAAAAAATAAAAGAGAGAGATGGTAGCTTAACCATCAGGGCATTCCTTTAAATTTCCATTATAATAGCAAGACAAATAAATGATCTTATTCAATAGAGCCTGCCCTTTTTGCATCAGTAAACATATGGGGGTAGATTTATGTAGGGTCGAGCGGACATGATTCGCTGTAGAGAATCATGTCTGCTCGACCTCGTTAAATGCCGACAGCATACGCTGTCTGCATTTGTCATTACACAAGCATTTCTAGTGAAATGCTTGTGCTATGCCGAAACCTGCTCACTGGTGGCCAATCAGCCGCTAGCAGGGGGTGTCAATCAATCCGATCGGATGGCGGAGTAGTTAGGGAGCAGCTGTCTTACAACCGCTGCTTCTTAACTTCCGTTTCTGGCGGACCAGAAACGATCCGGGTCGGAAGCAGCATTCGATGCTTGTTAAATTCGACCCCATTTTTTTCTTTGGTAGATAACGATTTTTGAACTCTGATCGGTATTGTCAGTGTGTTTTTCCAGTGATCAAAATCTTAAAATGTTTCTGCTGTTATTACACCTCCCCAAAAATAGCAAAAAATAATTATCTGCATCATTACATTTGCTATCTCATTATTGAAAGACAAAATGCATACAATTAATAAGAAACAATATTTTGGTTTCACAAGATTAGTGATTACATCACATTTATTTTCTTTGATTCCTTCTAGTGTGTAGTGATACTAATAGGTAATGTCTGTTTCTAACTGTAGCGATATGTGTGTAGCTGTTTATGTCTGTCTAAAAGCCTGATGATCAAAAACTTGCCAGCATGGAGAGAAATCACACAACATCTTTTGGACTTTTTTATACCTTACATTGCAATGTAGGAATAATTACTTCACATTCACCTAGATTACGAGTTTTGCGCTAAACAGGGTGCGAAAATAACGCTAAAAAATTTGCATTATTGCACTCACGAGTTACTGAAAAGCCTCCTTGTGCTGTGCATTATATTGCGTTAAGCTCCATACCGCACAAAAGCCAAGGGCTGAGTTTACGTGCTTGTGCACGCTTTCTCCATAGACATCAATGGGGACAAAGTGTTAGAAAAAATCTAACACCTGCGATCGTGGAATGACGATTGCTATGTCTATGGGGAAAATAACTCTAAACACCCCCAGTCCACCACCCCCGACATCGCCAACACTAATAAAAGTTATTAACCCCTAGACCACCACTCCCCGACATAACCGACACTAAATAGAATTATTAACCCCTAATCCGCCGCTCCCCGACATCGCCGACACTAAATAAAGTGATTAACCCCTAATCTGCCACTCCCCGACATTGTGACACTAAATGAAGTGATTAATCCCTAATCCGCGGTTCTTACACTTTCAGAAGCTCTCATCCTATTGGCTGATTTGAATTTAAAGAATTAAATGAGCCAATAGGAATGGAAGTTATGCCATTTTGAAATGGGTACTTTGCATTCAACTTCAGTGTACGGCGGTGACCGTGACCGTATGAAGAGGACGCACCGCTCAGGATGTGATCACTGTCTAAGATATCTCCTCTCTGCACCGCCGGGATAAAGATATAAGACGTCCCCGAGATGGATGAAGGAGTCGCTGCCTGGATGAAGGCTTCTTACCACCTGGATGAGGATGGATGACCGGACTTCAGGAACCGTGAGTAGATTTTATGGGTTTAGTGTTAGTTTTTCTTTGTTTGTTTTTTAGCTGTAGCGAATCATATCCTCTCAACCTTGCTAAATGCCAACAGCATACGCTGTCTGCATTTAACATTGCACAAGCATTTCTAATAAAATGCTTGTGCAATGCAGCCCCCTGATTATTTGTGGCCAATCGGCGGCTAGCAGGGGCCGTCAATATTCCCGATTGTATTGGATCGGGATGATTTCAGTCCACCACCTAAAAGGTGGCGGACAAGTTAAGGAGCAGTGGTCTTTCTGGCGGACCAGAAACGATGGAGCGCTGAAGCAGCATCCACTGTTTAATAAATGGAGACCTATGTCTTAAATTGGCATTAGACGGGTAGAACTAATGTTTATGCCTGATATTAAAGCCACTTATTCCAATAGTTTGAAAATTACATGATAAAAAGTAGAGTTGTACACAAGCAAAAATTCTGCGAAATTGAACCTTTCGTAACGGATATTAAAATTTTTAATTTTAATTAAACGAATACTGAATATTCGTGGAACATTTACATTTGTTTTCATTAAATAAATGTAAATGTTCCTTTGCTATAGATGAAAAAGTCCACCTGTAGTGTTAAATACGTACAATTTGCATGTCTAAAAAAAAGCTACATTTCAGTATATTACATGTATTTGATATATGAAAATGAATATTGACATAATATTTTCAACATAGCTAATGTGCTTTTAAACTGAGTACTACATTTGATATTCAATTGTTAAATGTATTATCATAAAATGCAACACTTGTATGCTAAATGAATGGCAGAATGCTTCAGAGACTTACATTCTTTGAAAAGTAATGAAGGTCTAGAGATCATTCCTGTATGAGTTATTATTGACAATACCAGTAAATATGCAGCAGTCCCGTCATTTACAATTTTTGACAGGTGTCTGAGTATTATCCTTTTGTTGATAAACATACTGACACCTGTATACCAGCAGCTGGAGAAATATAAAGTATCAGTGCTACCTTGGTTCTGACGTGTATCTCGTTTTTTTGCTTATTTAACCAAGATTACAAATTTTACGCTATACCGGGTACGTAAATAACGCAAAAAAATTAGCGTAATCGCACTTTCGATATCGCTGCCATTACAAGTTAAGCCAAAATCTTCTGTTGTTGTGCAGCATAGTGCGATAAGCTCCATACCGCACAGAACCCAAGACCTGACTTTACGTGCTCGTGCACACTTTCTCCCATAGACATCAATGGAGAGAAAGTGTTAGAAAAAAACTAACACCTGCGATCGCGGAATGGCGATCGCCGTAACCCAACCACATTGATGTCTATGGAGAAAAGAAAGTTACGTTAAAACCTAACACCCTAACATAAACCCCTAGTCTAAATACTCCTAATCCGACGCTCCCCAACACTAAATAAAATGATTAACCCCTAATTTGCTGCCCTCCAACACTAAAAAAACCTATTAACCCCTAAACCACTGACCCCTCACATCGCTACTACTATAAAAAACCTATTAACTCCTAAACTGCCGGCCGCCACATCGCAACACACTAAATTAAACAATTAACCCCTAAACCTAATACCCCCTAATTTTAAATTAAATTTACAATATAACTATCTTTAAATAAATAAAAACTTACCTGTGAAATAAAAAAAACTAAGTTTAAACTATAAAGTAACTTAACATTACTATTTTAAAACAATAAAACACTATTAATACATTTAATAAAATTACATTACAAAAAAATAAAAACTCTAAAATTACGAAAAATAAAAAACTCTAAGATTACAAAAAATAATAAATGAAATTATCCAAAGTAATACAAATTACACCTAGTCTAATACCCCTATAAAAACAAAAAAGCCCCCCAAAATAAAAACACCCCCTAACCTAACAGTATACTACTAATAGCCCTTAAAAGGGCCTTTGGTAGGGCATTGCCCTAAGTTAAACAGTTCTTTTACCTAAAAATTACAAAGTCCCCCTAACAGTGAACCCCCCCACCGAACCAACCACCCAAAATGAAGAAACCTAAACTACCCATTGCCCCTAAAGGGGCATTTGTATGGGCATTCAGCTCTTTTACAGCCCATCCCTAATCTAAAAAAAAACACCAAAAAACCCCCCACTAACCCCAGAAAATCTATTTACAGTTCCTGAAGTCCGGACATCCATCTTCATCCAAGCGGCGAGAAGTCTTCATCCAGGCGTCGACATCTTCATCCATCGCCTATCTTCATCCCGGTTTCACGGAGCTGTAGAGGCGAGGAGCATCGTCGCTGGTGGCGCAGACATTTGAACAGCCAATAGGATTTCAGTAGTTCTCATCCTATTGGCTGATTTGAAAATTTCAGCCAATAGGAATGCAAGGACCCCATTTTTAAATGGGTGCCTTGCATTCAAGCTTCAGTGTACGGCGGTGATGAAGAGGATCCTCCACGCTGGATGTCTGCACCACCGGTGACAATGCTCTGCCCTCCACAGCTCCGCGTTACACAGCTCCGCGCCACCTGTGTTGAAGTTAGGAGATGCCCCCACAATGGATGAAGATGTTGCCGCCTGGTTGAAGACTTCTTGCTGCCTGGATGAAGATTGATGTCCGAACTTCAGGAACTGTGAGTAGATTTTCTGGGGTTAGTGTTCTGTTTTTTTATAAATTTTGGGTGATTTTTATTTTATATTAGGGATGGGCAGTAAAAGAGCTGAATGCTCTTTTAAGGGCTATGCCCATACAAATGCCCCTTTAGGGGCAATGGGTAGCTTAGGTTTTTTTTAGAATTAGGTTTTCTTATTTTAGGGGGGTTGGTATTTTAGGGGGGTTGGGTGGGGGAGTTGCTGTTAGGGGGACTTTGTAATTTTTAGGTAAAAGAGCTGTTTAATTTAGGGCAATGCCCTGCAAAAGGTTCTTTTAAGGGTTATTGGTAGTGTATTGTTAGGTTAGGGGATGTTTTTATTTTAGTGGGGCTTTTTTGTTTTCATAGGGATATTAGATTAGGTGTAATTTTTATTATTTTGGATAATTTTGTTTATTATTTTTTTATAATGTAATTATTTTTTATTTTTTGTAGTGTTAGGATTTTATTAATTTGTAATTTAGTTTTTATTATTTTTCGTTAATTTTATTGTTTTAAAATAGTAATGTTAGGTCACTTTATAGTCTAAACTTAGTTTTTTTTTATTTCACAGGTACGTTTTTATTTATTTAAGGATAGTTATATTGTAAATGTAATTTAAAATTATGGGGGTATTAGGTTTAGGGGTTAATAGTTTAATTTTGTGTTTTGTGAAGTCCGGGGCCGGCGGTTTAGGGGTTAATACGTTTATTTTAGTAGTAGCGATATGGGGGGCCGGCGGTTTATGGGTTAAAGGGACACTGAACCAAAAAATGTTCTTTCATGATTCAGATAGAGCATGCAATTTAAAGCAACTTTCTAATTTACTCATATTATCAATTTTTCTTTGTTTTCTTGCTATCTTTATTTGAAAAAGAAGGCATCTAAGCTAAGGAGCCAGCCAATTTTTGGTTCAGTTCACTGGACAGCACTTGTTTATTGGTGGGTGAATTTATCCACCAATTAGCAAGAACAACCCAGGTTGTTCATCAAAAATGAGTCGGCATCTAAACTTACATTCTTGCTTTTCAAATAAAGATACCAAGAGAATGAAGAAAATGTGATAATAGGAGTAAATTAGAAAGTTGCTTAAAATTGCATGCTCTATCTGAATCACAAAAGAAAAAATGTGGGTTCAGTGTCCCTTTAATATGTTTATTATAGTAGTAGTGATGTGGGGGGGGCGGCAGTATACGGGTTAATTGCTTTATATAGTTTTGGCGATGTGGGTGAGCGGCAGATTAGGGGTTAATATGTGCAATATAGTATTTGCAATGCAGGAGGGTGGTGGTTTAGTGGTTAATAGGTAGTTTATGGGTGTTAGTGTACTTTGTAACATTTTAGTTATGAGATTAACTACTGGTCTCAGATCGCAGAATGGATTGTGATGTTATGGGCTGTAAAGCAAGCATTTTAGCTGGACCGCACAACCTGTAATATGGTGCTTTTTGAGTGCAAAATGGATCGTTGTGTTACAGGCTAAAACGCTTGCGGTATATCTATACCGCTGCGACTTGTAATACGGGAGACCTGTTATTCCCCGCGCAATGGCCAATTTTCAGCAGTATACCCTTATCTCCCCATAAGGCCCTCAATTCCTCCTGTATGTGTTTGTAAATTTTGTCCTGTCTCTTACAAGTCTTATAATGTTTTATTTAAATGAATTGTATCCATGGACAGCGCTGCGGAATATGGTGGCGCTTCATAAATAAAAGTATAATAATAATAATAACGCAAAACTTGTAATCTTGATGGTTCTTCTCATCTGTTTTCATTAGCACATTTAAAAACAAAAACAAAAAAACCTTACCTAATGTTTAGGTTATCCAGCCAATCACAGGATGAATCTGCAGACTTGCCAAGAGATTATCTGAGCAGTTAGTGTGCACACAATCCTACACTTTTACAGGCCCCTCCCCTCTGCTAGTACTTACAGTTCAAACATCCCACGCTCAACCAACTATGAATGCAAGTGCAGTAAAAGTCAAATTGGGTGATATAGCATGATGTAGGCTTATTCTTACGGCAGTGATAACATTTTTACAAGTACAAAATTAAAAAAAAAACTATTTGATAACTAACACGTTCCTAAATATACTGCAGAATGAAGGTGCAACTCTAAGTCCCTTAGCAAAGTGTCACTGTCTCCTTTGACATGAAGTTTCCTCCCATTGTAAACTTATCAGCTGGAACTGTAAACGTATGTGCATTTGATAAAGAGACAAAACAGAGTAACAAAACTGGTCAGTACTATTAGCAAATGAAAAAGCATTGGGCCAGATTACAAGTTGAGCACAAAAATATTTGTGCTCAATTTAGTACTACCAGCGCACACAGTGCTGGTATTTGAGTTAGGTACAATGTGAATGCGACCTTACATTCGTACTGCAGGAAGTATTGTGCTCACTAGAGTCTGCTTCCTTAGACTCCAGTGCGAACTAGGTGCAGCAAAAATTGTACGTCGCTCAGCGATAGGCAGCAAATGTATATATAAATGTATATGCTTATACACATATATATTTATGTGTTTATTATTATTATTATTATCAGGTATTTGTAGAGCGCCAACAGATATCGCAGCGCTGGTTATACAGACATATTAACACATAAATATATATATATGCTGTATGTATATAAGCATACACATATATATTTATGTGTTATATAGACATATTAACACATAAATATATATATATACTGTATGTATATAAGCATATACATATATATTTATGTGTTATATAGACATATTAACACATAAATATATATATACTGTATGTATATAAGCATATACATATATATTTATGTGTTATATAGACATATTAACACATAAATATATATATATATATATATATATATATATATATATATACTGTATGTATATAAGCATATACATATATATTTATGTGTTATATAGACATATTAACACATAAATATATATATACTGTATGTATATAAGCATATACATATATATTTATGTGTTATATAGACATATTAACACATAAATATATATATACTGTATGTATATAAGCATATACATATATATTTATGAGTTATACAGACATATTAACACATAAATATATATATACTGTATGTATATAAGCATATACATATATATTTATGTGTTATATAGACATATTAACACATAAATATATATATATATATATATATATACTGTATGTATATAAGCATATACATATATATTTAGGTGTTATACAGACATATTAACACATAAATATATATATATATATATATATATATATATATATATATGTGTATATAAGCATATCCATACTGTATATATTTACTGTACTTACTATATATTTTACACAGTTCCCATAGACTGCAATGCAAAACCACTTTTCAGTGGCATTTTACTATTCTAACATCCCACACCTGCCACTTTTAACCCCTTAAGACTGCCTCCTGTAGTTATTAATTATTAATTATTATTATTATTATTATTATTTAAAGGGCACACTACACTAAATTTTGGGGGCAATTGGGGGACATTTAGTAAATTGGTACATTTTCTGAGCGCTAATTGCTACCTTGTGCCTGCAAATGGGCGAATTTGCAATAAATTAGGGATTCACTTGTAATCTAGGCCATTATTGGAGGGGGCAGATGCTTTATTGTAGAACCATATGGTGCCACTATGTACACAGATGCGTGTAACACTAAACATCTGGGGGGGGCAGATCTCTAATAGTTAAGTATTAGAAGAAACAGCAATAACTCACAAAGAAATTGCAGATATAGAGAACTACTGGGTTGTTTGATTTAGAGGAGTTTGGCTATCTCAAAACAAACAGGGAAACAACTTTTTTTACAGTAAAACTTAAATGTTCTCAGTATCTTTAAAAAAGGATAGAATGTGTTTACATAGTTGCCAAGCATAAAAAATAGTGCTTCACAAAATTCCTCATCAACTTACATTTAACACGTTTACATACTTCAGCATTCTGTTTTACCGTTGCACAAACAATTGGGCAGGTAGTAACTATCATTTTTGTACTTTAGATTGAAAAAGACCATTTTTTAGAACCAGACTTCATATATATATAAATGTTTATTTAAAATACTTTTTAATGCATAACTAATATATTTATTTTTGTAAATAAATAAAATGGTAGTGAAAGGCATATTTGTGCATGTAACGTCTTAAGGGTTATGCTGCCTGACTGAAATGTAAAGCTGTGCAGTGTGTGAGTTTGCAACAATTGTTGCAATATGTAGGGTGGGGACTCTTACCTGTTATAAAAGTGCATGGATGCTGGAACACTTCCTCTTTCTTGTCTGCAACTGCTGGAGAAAGGTTTTTTCTGTTTTTGCTTGCAAGATGGTGCGGCCCAGGCGTCAGTCGGTTCCTCCAAAGCGGATGAGGGAATCTTCGCCAGTGACACAGCGAGTATCTGTGAGGGGGAGAGGTGGCAGTTTAGTTAGTGAGGTAGTAGGCCCTAGCCCTTCTCAGGGGGTGGGCCTCACCCCTTCAAGGGATTCTGGGGAGCCTTCGGGTGTGTCTTCCTCCCCTTCCCTTTTCCCGGGGTCCCAGGGGGAGGATCTGAAGGATTCGGGGTTGGGTTCAGGGGGTGGCGGAGGTGATGGGGGGTTGGAAAGGTCTCCGGTTGGCTCGATCGGCCTCCCGGAGGTGTTTAGGGCCGGCAGCTTGAGTCGGGCGGGGGGCCTAGTTTGGGGCGGGTAGGCCCGGATCGGGGGCGCGTGGCGCAGGGCCGTGGGCCAGTAAGTGGGCCAGTTTTTGGGCCTTCGGGGACGCTAGTCGCCCGGGACCGTGAGGGCCTTGTCATGCAGGGTGTGCGTGACGGCCTGACTTCGAGCGGGGGGCCTTTGGGCCTCCACCGCGTGTTGCAGGGCGAGCAGGAGGGCCTAACTTTGAGCGGCGGGCCTTCGGGCCTACACCGCGTGGTCGCGCCTGGTGGCCCAGTGGGTTCCCCCCCTACCCCGGTGGTTTCAGGTGGCGGAGATTACGGCCTGCAGGGTGCCCCCTCTGTCAGTGGTGGCCCCGGTGGGTCTGCGGCCCCTCTTTGGGATGGGTACTTACCTAACTTACCTGTCCCAGAGGCGGCACGGGCGGCGGTCGTGGCCTTAATCCAGGCCCTTTCGGCGGGAGCGGGTCTGGGCGTCGCGGCGGGTATGGAGCAGTCCGGCATCGTCCACGGTGGTCCGGCGGGGGTTCCGGCGGTCGGCGGCGTTGTCCAGGCTGGAGCGGCGGGCAGGGCTTCTTCCCTCGGTGGAGTCCTTCTGTCGGTGGTAGGCGCGAGTGACGTCACTTCCGGTAGTCGCGCTAGTGACGTCACTTCCGGGCGCCGCGCGTGTGATGGCATTTCCGGTTTCGGGCGCGGCGGAGTTCGGTCGACGGATGGAGGCGCGGGAGGTGAGTCGGGAGCCCGGGGATCCGGGAGGGGCAGCACCGGACAGGCTGCGGCGGTGAGGGGGCATGTGGGGTCAGGCACTTGGCAGTTGGAGACACTTGTGGGGGCACATGGTAGGCATATGGGTGCTGGCATTAGCGGGCCCGAGCCGCGGGCTGGGACTTCCATGGGCCTTGAGGTTTTTGGTACTAGGGGACCTGTTGGTGTGGGGCACTGGGGTGGGGAGGGCCTGGCAGCTATGGCAATGCCGGGTGTGAGTGGAAGTGGTGGGCCGGAGTTTGGCCCTGCTGTGGGCAGTCACCAGGTGGTTGGTGGGCCGCAAGTTGGGCATGATCCTCTGGGGAGAGGACAACAGGATGTGATGGGGGAAATTTTCAGGCTGGCCTCGATATTGGCCCGAGGGGCGCACGCGGGTTCTTCTGGGGGGGGGGCAGCAGCATACAGTTCAGGTCAGCGCTGGGGGGGTGGATCCTGGCCATGTGGGAGTTGTGGGCAGAGGGAGGGCGGGTGCACATGGGTCAGTGGTTGGAAACACAGGGGCTGGTGGAACAGGGCAGTTGGGAGCCGGGGTCCAGGTGGGTGGCCTGCAAAGTAGTTCTGTAGTGGGTGGGGGTGGTGCCCGTTCCTTGATCCCTGGATGCTGTGGTGGCAGTTTGCCAGGATGCTAGGCGAGAGGTGACTCAGAGGACCGGTCCAGGCCAGGAGGCTCTTCCCCCGGCGGCGGCAGGAGCAGGTGAGATTGCATTGTGTGGGGTGCTGGGGGAGGGTGCGGGTGGGTCATCTAGTGACACTGGCTCTGAGAGTGACGACTCCTTAGGGCCAGTGTCTAAACCTCAAAAACGGGTATTGAAATATCTTCACAGGTTGGTAGCTGGGCAACAGAGACAGGAGTCGAGGCTAGCTCCGGGTGGGGGAGCGCAGATGGGGGGCTCAGTGGGTGTTGGTAGGGCCAGGGGCTGTGAGCTTGGCGGTGGCAGACAGGAAAGTGGCGCTGCAGGGAGATGCCTACCCCTGCAACGTGCACTCATTGCATTCTCACCTTAAAGCTAAGACGATCAAAAAAATTAGAGATGGCAAATATATGCACATTTTCGATTTGTCGCTGGAGGCCCATAAGGCCAAGGAGAGGAGCGAGGACGGCTCAGGTCCAAAAAAGGTCAAGAGACCGGAGACAATGGACGAGTGGCGCACGTGTTTTAGAGTTTTGGCTTCTTGCCTGGTGGAGGCGAAGCCTGAGCTGCGGGTTGACGTGTTAAAATACATGGAAACTATCGAGTTCGTCCATAAGACGTATAAGGAAGGGATGTGGCAGTCTTATGATGCGGATTATAGGCGTAAGATGGTGGGGAACCCTTTGCTGACCTTTGGCACCACGGATGTGCATTTATGGCAGCGTTTGGGTGCGGAGCGCTCTCCCTCCCCCCCTTCAGGCGCAAGGGCCGGGGGGAGTAGGCAGATGGGGGGAGTCAAAAGAAAAGGGCGGGAGTGTTGGAAGTTTAACGTGAAGTGTGACCGGGGAGCGAACTGCTCCTTTCGACACTTCTGCATATACTGCGGAGCTGGTCACCCAGGGACCGAATGTGCTAGACGGAAAGAGACGGGAGGCCGCGGAGCCGGCAGAGGGGCTGCTGGGGCGAAGGGCACCAACGCCATTGAGGGTGGCCGCCCTTGAGCCATGGCTCAGGGCATACCCGGACAGGAGGGCAGGGGAGCTCCTCCTGGCCGGACTGCGGGAGGGTTTCCTCATTCCAGTGGTAGGTCCGGTAGTCGGGGCGCGTCAGAAGCGGAACCTCAAGTCAGCGTATGACTACCCTGACGTAGTGAGGGATAAACTGGGCAAAGAACTGAGTTTAGGTCGCATGGTGGGCCCCTTTCGGGAGCCACCCATGGAGGGTTTGGTGGTTTCCCCACTGGGGGTTGTGCCGAAGAAGGAAGCGGGGAAATTCCGGTTGATTCAGCATTTATCATACCCGAAAGGTAATTCGGTCAATGACGCAATCAACCCGGAGGTTAGCTCAGTTTTTTATCAGTCGTTTGACCAAGCAATGGTTTTGGTGCAACAGGCTGGTGTTGGGGCACTCTTGGCAAAGCTTGACATTGAGTCGGACTTCCGCTTGTTGCCTATTCATCCGGAATCCTTTCGGTTGATGGGGTGCTGGTTCGAGGGTGCTTACTATGTGGATCGTTGTCTCCCAATGGGTTGCTCGGTCTCATGCGCCTTTTTCGAGATGTTCAGCACATTCTTGCACTGGGCGGTGTTTTCAGATGCGCGGGGTGGGCTTATAGCCCATTACTTGGACGATTTTCTGCTGATAGGCAGAGCTGGGTCGCTCGAGTGCGAGCGGCTCATGTCGGTGATGAGAACACTATTTGCGCATTTTGGGGTCCCATTGGCAGAGGACAAGACCCAGGGGCCATGCACTTGCCTGACGTTTCTGGGTATCGAGATCGATACTTTAGAAAGGCAATGCAGGTTGCCAAACGATAAGGTGGTTCGAATGCTGGCCGCGGTTTCTTCGGCCGCGGCGGCTGACCGGCTATCAATAAAGGAGTTGCAGTCTTTACTGGGTTTGCTCAATTTCGCATGCAAAGTTATCCCGATGGGCAGAGTATTCAACAGGAGGTTGGAGGGCCCTCTGAAAGGGGATAGCGGGAGCCGCAAGTCATGTGCGGTGTCTTCAGATATGAAGGAGGACTTGAGAATCTGGGAGTTGTTCCTGAAGGATTTCAATGGGGTCTTGTTATGGAGGCAAGTGAGGACATCTAGCCAGGCTCTGCATCTGTTCACGGATGCGGCGGGTGCAAAGGGTTATGGGGCTTACTTCAACTGCGCCTGGAGTGCCGGGGAGTGGCCTGTGGCCTGGATGGAGAGGGGATGGACCAGGAACCTTACCCTCCTGGAATTGTTCCCTATTGTCGTAGCCATTGAGTTATGGGGGCGACAATTAGCAAACCAGAATGTAATATTCTGGTGCAATAATCTGAGCGTCGTGTTTGCTATCAACAATCTTTCAGCCTCTTCCCCTATTGTGGTGCGTTACCTTCGTTGGGTGGTGCTGCGGTGCTTGCAGCACAACATTGACTTTACAGCGCGGCATGTGCCTGGGGTCGATAATGTATTGGCAGACGCGTTGTCGTGAGGCCAATGGGAGGCATTCAGAAAGCTGGCACCAAGGGCAGCAGAGATTGGTACTCCTTGTCCTTCCTTTCTTTGGCAGGTGGTGGAAGGGGGGACGTGTTGACTTCAATGGTTCAGGCGTCGGTGGCACCTGCTACCTGGAAGGCCTACGGCAAGTACTGGGCCGAATGGGAAGTTTTCCTCAAGGGTAAGGGCGTTCCGGTGGAATCCGGATCGCCAGCTTTGTTGCTTGAGTGGATGGTGTGTTTGAAGGAAAGTGGCTGTAGAAAAGGATCCATGCAAGGAAGGCTAGCTGCCTTATCCTTTTTTGCTAAATGGAAGGGGATCCAGGATGGGACGAATGCGTTTCTGGTTAGGCAGGTAATGAAAGGTTGGGGTAGGATAGAGGCTAAGTCGGCAGATCGGCGAGAGCCCATTACAATTCAGCGGCTGGGGGCCTTATTGGCAGCGCTGCTAGAAGTGTGCGCAGACGAGTATGAGGTTGCTTTGTTTAGGGCGGCGTTTGCGGTTGCTTTCTTTGGGGCCCTGAGAGTAGGTGAGATAGTTAGTCCTACCAGGTCAGCGGTAGGTTGTGGTATCCAAGCGCAGCATGTCAGGTTTGACTTGCAAGCGCTATTGTTATTTATCCCTAGATCTAAGACGGATCAAGACAGGAAAGGTGTATGGTTATCCATACAGCAGCAGGACTCTGTGGGGTGTTGCCCCGTCCGGCTCGCTTCTGATTTTTCGGCGAAGAGGCCAGAGAGTTCAAGGCAGTTTTTTATTCATGCGGATGGGTCTAACCTGTCCAGATTCCAGTTTCGGAGGGTGTTGGAGGAAGTGGCTAAGAGGGTCGGCTTGGACCCTGGGCTCATCGCTCCCCACTCCTTTCGCATTGGAGCGGCCACCAGCGCAGCTGCGGCTGGGGCGTCGGAGCGTGAAATTAAGAAATTGGGAAGGTGGAGTTCCAAACGGTATAGGACATACATTAGACCCCTTCAGAGTAAAGTGTAGACAGTTGAAAAAGGGGAGGGGTGGGTATTAAAAAATGGACGGGGACTTAGTAATGGAAATTTTTGTTGATTTTAGGTGTAAGAGCCCCTCCGTGTAGAGCGTGGATAGTCGGCCACTCGTACGTTCATTGGGCGGCCATTCACGCTTTGAAGCGCCTGGGCGGCCAGCAGCTGGGATTTCGTCCAGATGCGGTTTCAATTAGATGGCTGGGAAAAAGGGGAATGTTGTGGAGTGATTTGCCAGGTCGCCTGGAGGAGGCCTTCCTTCGTTGGGGACGGCCTTCATTGATAGTGCTGCATCTGGGTGGAAATGATGTGGGGAGTTTGCCTGTGCTGGAGTTGGTGAACATCATTCAATCAGATGTACGTTGGTTGAAAGTGAGTTTCCCAGTGGTTACGAGTGGCTTGGTCGAATGTGATTGCGCGCTTGCAGTGGCGGCATGTGAGAGTGCATCGTTCAGCCTACCGTATTCGGAAGAAGTTGAACAGAGATGTGGGGAGGTTGATCGTGGAGGAAGGTGGTTTTGTAATCAGGCATGATAACATCTTGGGGGACTGCAAGCGGCTGTACAGGCCGGACGGGGTTCATTTAACAGAAGAGGGGTTAGAGCTATTTTTGGCTAACCTAGCTGGCGCGTTGAGGCGGCATGTCAGTTAGCTATCCCTAGGTGTGGCGGCAAGAGCTCCATTATGGGAGGCAGGTGTGGTATCTCTTGTGGCAGGGTCCCGGCCAAATAATTTTTATGGTTTCCGCGAGGGTGTGGTCGAGCTAATGGGAGGGGCATGATGTTGCAAGTCGCAGCTTGTAACGCCTCTCCCTGCGGGCCTGCTGACCTAGAAACCCCTTGTGGATGATGCCAGCCTCTGAAGGGCAATGCTCGGCAGGAGCATTGCAACAACCAATCCGGGCCGGTGACCTCACTACGCTGGTTGTATATATATATATATATACTAAATTATGGATAGGCTTAGAATATAGTTTAGCCTCAGATGCCGCCACCCATAGATAAGCCTTAAGCTTCCCAAGTTAATAAGTTTAGAGTTTGCCTGGTTTGGTTTTAATAAACGCGACCTTGCTTCACGGTCTTATACCTCCAAATATGTGTCTGTGTCTTTATTGGGTAAGGTGGGAATGAAGTCATGGCGATTTGACCCTTATGGTAGTGAAAGGCATATTTGTGCATGTAACGTCTTAAGGGTTATGCTGCCTGACTGAAATGTAAAGCTGTGCAGTGTGTGAGTTTGCAACAATTGTTGCAATATGTGGGGTGGGGACTCTTACCTGTTATAAAAGTGCATGGATGCTGGAACACTTCCTCTTTCTTGTCTGCAACTGCTGGAGAAAGGTTTTTTCCCCGCCCATCCCTCCCTTGTTGTTAACATGTTTGATTTTGTTGCAGGAAAGGGGGGCGGCACTGAGGGAACAGCTGCCATTAGGGTGGTTTTGTTAGGACTTTGGCAGGGGCATGCCTACTCAGGCTAGCTGATCTTAAGTCCAAAGTGTTAATTTTTTGGCTTCACATCATGGGCGTTTGTTGTGCGTCTAAATGATGACCCTAAAGGGTATGGAGCAATTTGCTAGCATAAGAGTAGAAATTATCGGCTGGCGTGGCGGGGTCCCGGCCAAATAATTTTTATGGTTTCCGCGAGGGTGTGGTCGAGCTAATGGGAGGGGCATGATGTTGCAAGTCGCAGCTTGTAACGCCTCTCCCTGCGGGCCTGCTGACCTAGAAACCCCTTGTGGATGATGCCAGCCTCTGAAGGGCAATGCTCGGCAGGAGCATTGCAACAACCAATTCCGGGCCGGTGACCTCACTAAGCTGGTTGTATATATATATATATATACTAAATTATGGATAGGCTTAGAATATAGTTTAGCCTCAGATGCCGCCACCCATAGATAAGCCTTAAGCTTCCCAAGTTAATAAGTTTAGAGTTTGCCTGGTTTGGTTTTAATAAACGCGACCTTGCTTCACGGTCTTATACCTCCAAATATGTGTCTGTGTCTTTATTGGGTAAGGTGGGAATGAAGTCATGGCGATTTGACCCTTAAGAAAAATACTGATTACTTTCATCTTTCTTGTCCATTGTTTCTCCAATGTATTATACTTTAATGTAATGTACAAAATATTTTTAAAGTGTACATTAATGTGTGAGTTTAATATATCTTTAAACCCCATTTTTTCCCCCAGTAAATTAATTAACACCTAGTTATAAATTTAGTCAGAAATATACTTCTACTTCTATAGTAACAGCTATTTTATGTAAACCTTCAAAATGCCAAAGAGCAGCAAACGTGCCAAAAAAAGAGTGACAGCAACATTTTATACATTTAGATAACTGTCAGTTAAAAAAGTTGGCATGATTTATTATGGCATCCAGCCCTATGTTCTTTTTAATCTTGGTGGCACTAAACATTAGTACAACAGTGCTGTACTTTTTACGTGACAATATGTCATCATAAACATTGTTTAAATACCTAATGATATAAATCAACCTTGTCTTGCCAAGTTTCTTTGATCTATGTCAAGAATAGATTTGCAGTGCACACATTAAACTGAATAATAAAGTGAGAAGTGTATAATGTCTATTGACATATTTGCAGTGAGCATGCTATTTCCTGTATTGCAAACTGTACAAATGTATACCTTGATGAAAATATCATTTATTTAAAGGGACATTGTACTTAAAGAAACTTAAAAGTGCAAAAAGAAAATGATGTCAGAGCTTTTTTTTAATTGCACTGTTGCATATAACTAAGGGGTCAATCACAATATATTGGCTGATCTTTATCAATGCTGCTGATATAAACAGTTTGAGCTGATAACAATTGCATTTTGTGTGTGTGTTTTTTTTGGATTAGCTCACCGATAAAAGAGCCTATACTTAAAGGCACACTGAACCCAATTTTTTTCTTTCATGATGCAGATAGAGCATTACATTTTAAGCAACCTTCTAATTTACTCCTATTATCAATTTTTCTTCGTTCTCTTGTTATCTTTATTTGAAAAAGAAGGCATCTAAGTTTTGTTTTGTTTTTTTTGTGTTTTTTGGTTCAGTACCCTGGACAGCACTTTTTTATTGGTGGGTGAATTTATCCACCAATCATCAAGAACAACCCAGGTTGTTCACCAAAAATGTGCCGGCATCTAAACTTACATTCTTGCATTTCAAATAAAGATACCAAGAGAATGAAGAAAATGTGATAATAGGAGTAAATTAGAAAGTTGCTTAAAATTGCATGCTCTATCTGAATCACAAAAGAAAAAAATTGGGTTCCATTCAAGATGACCAGAATCTATTTTCTGGAAACGTTTCAATATTGGTACCTGCATCTTTCTTGTGAATTTATTTGGGTGATTCTACATTTACATTTAAAGTCATGATTTTAATAGGTAATATTAGCAAGCTTTTGACCAGCGCAGAAGATAAACCATGCAAGCAATCAAAAGAGAGAGGTTCCCCCAAAGGCCTCAAAAATGAAACAGTAGAAAAAAGAGTTTAATTGATTGTGCAAATAAATGCTTAAGGTGGAGAATTAAATATAACTTAAAGGGACACAGTACCCAAATTTTTTCTTTTGTGATTCAGATAGAGCATGACATTTTAAGCAACGTTCTAATTTACTCCTATTATCAAATGTTCTTTATTCTCTTGGTATCTTTATTTGAAATGCAAAAATGTAAGTTTAGATGCCGGCCCATTTTTGGTGTATAACATAGGTTGTCCTTGCTGAATAGTGGATAAATTCATCCACCAATCAAAAACTGCTGTCCAGAGTCTGAACCAAGAAAAAAGCTTAGATGCCTTCTTTTTCATATAAAGATAGCAAGAGAAAGAAGAAACATTGATAATAGTAATAAATTAGAAAAATGCTTAAAATTGCATGCTCTATCTGAATCACGAAAGAAATTTTTTGGGTTCAGTGTCCCTTTAAGGTGGAAAATTAAATATAAAACTCTTATAGGGCAGGGTAGTTCCCTAGTAAACCATTAAAATAGTATGGTCAGATGACTTAATATGTCTTCCTATATAGGTTAAAAAAATACAATTTAATTACAATTTAATCACATATATGAATGCTAAAACATCTGGCAATATTAAAACAATAAAAAACAATAAGAAAACAGGCTTGCTTTAGCTGTTACCATGCCAAGAATGAGCTGACAACAGCAGGTGTGCTTCAGTACGGAAGCAGAGTGATTATGAGCAACGCATTTCAAATGTATTTTTCAAGCTCAGATTACCTAATACAAGGCGTTCACTGAATAGGTAATCTGATCTTGAAAAAGAAATTTAAAATGCGTTCTTGGCATGGTAACGGCTAAAGCAAGCCTAAATCTTAGGTCTGTATTTGTATTTCAACGATCAGACCTTAAAGGGACACTGTAACCAAAATTTTTCTTTCGTGATTCAGATTGAGCATGACATTTTAAGCAACTTTCTAATTTACTCCTATTTTCAATTTTTCTTCGTTCTCTTGCTATCATTATTTGAAAAAGAAGGCATCTAAGCTTTTTTTTTGTTTCAGTACTCTGGACAGCTATTTTCTATTGGTGGATGAATTTATCCACCAATCAGCAAGGACAACCCAGGTTGTTCACCAAAAATGGGCCGGCATCTAAACTTACATTCTTGCATTTCAAATAAAGATACCAAGAGAATGAAGAAAATTTTATAATAGGAGTAAATTAGAAAGTTGCTTAAAATTTCATGCTCAATCTGAATCACGAAAGAAAAATTTTGGTTACAGTGTCCCTTTAAGACTAATTTACCGCAGATGAGTCTGTAATATTGGCAGAGGGGTGTCTAGAACTTTCAATAGGTCAGAAGTTGTCATATTCTCAATTTAATGAAGGACTACTGCCACAGGACGGTTATCGTGCTGGACATCATTATCCTATATGTGAGTACGGATATACTCTTATTTTGCACTGCTGTGATAATACACTAAGGAGGTCCTCTTTCCCATTAACAGAACTGGGTTGTGGTCTCTGAGGGATTTCAGTCCATTAAAAAGCCTTCTGAATTGGGATATTTATTCTGGCAGAACGGCCAGTTTTTTTGCCTATGAACATTTTCTCAGGATCAAGTTCAGAGCAATATTGTGTATTGTGTTTGTTGTAACAAGTGTTTTGCACCAATTGATTTTGCACTGTTTTCTTATTGTTTTTTATTGTTTTAATATTACCAGATTATTTAGCAGTCATATATGTGATTAAATTGTAATTAAATTTTATTTGATAACCTAAATAGGAAGACATATTAATTAATCTGACCATAATATTTTAATGGTTTACTAGTGAACTACCCTGCCCTATAAGAGTTTTATATTTAACTTTCCACCTTAAGTTAAATTTAACTCTCCACCTTAAGCATTTATTTGCACAATCAATTAAACTCTTTTTTCTTATGATTTTAATAGGTGCCATTATACTTATAATTAGGATGACCATATTGCCGCTTTAAAAATGGGCACATATGAAAAATAGATACGCCAGGGTTCTTATACAAAACATTTCTTTAGGTTGAAATATTTTTTTTTTACTTTTTTTTGCAAAAAAAAAAAAAAAGAAAACATTTAATTTTGTTATATATTATTCACAGTACATTTCGTTAAATGATCATTGCTTGAGTTTGAATCTCTCCGTCCATCAGAGACATCCCTCTGAGTGCTTGATTTCTGCTCATACAGTCCAAGGCTGATTGCCAATTAAGCACTGTTAAAATGCCCAAATGTGAGCTTAATCTATAACCAGCTTATTGATTGGCACTCAAAGATGTTTTCAGCAAAGATTTACTAAGCATGGAGAGAACAAGTCTAATGTACAACTCGTCATTGATAAAGACAAAAATTGAAATGTAAAACCAATAAAACGTTAACTAATAAAACCAACAATTTGTCTTGATGTGTTTCTTTTCTTACCTAATAAAGTATTGTTACACTTAGTTACAATGTGAAAGTAATGAATAATTTTACCTTAACATCTTTTGAAAGCGAGTAATCCCTTAGTACTCATATAGAATTACCAGTTTCTCTATTTGTTACAGATCGATTTTGTAGCTTATTTGTATGAAGTATCCAGTAGTACCACACCTTATAAAATGATTCTGTCGTATTTTGAACATGTGCTGCTGTTTCATACATTGTGTATGTGAATTCAATTTTATATATCATTTTTTCCCATGTAGGAACACCTGACTTGACTTCCAATGTTTTTCGATATTAATTCTCACAGTTGTACAAATGATTCTTATAAATGTGTTTATTTGAGAGTTAAACTTTGAGATCCTTTCATTAAACAGTGCCTGTGATATAGTAAGGGATATTTGTTCATCTAATATAGTACTTAATAATTTAGATAAGTCCACCCATATTGCCTGGACTCTGGGACATTTTCACCACATATGAAAGTAGGTCCCCCTATAGCAATTCCTAGTCCCGACCTTTTATTAGGTGTACTGTTTTCATAGGGGTTAGGTACCATCTAAACAATGTCTTAATACAATTTTCCCTCTTATCTGCACTAAGTTAACCATTAGAGGAGTTGTCCAAATCTTTTTCCTCACCTATATCTGTTTCCCAATTTAGAATTAGGGGCTGTTTACTTCTAAATTTGGCAGATTGTATAGCAATGTAGATTTGAAATATCATATGTTTTGGTCTAGTATGAGAGATACAATCCGTTCAAGAGTACCTTGTGAGAAGGATGTTATATTAGTGGTGTATTTGTGGAGGGCTTTCATAATCTGCAAGTACATGAACCATTGTAAAGGAAGAGGATCAAGTTTCTGTTTAATCTGGTTGTAAGTCATAGGTGGTTTATGTATGAGGACGTCCGCCACAGACCCTAATTTTCCCATTTTTGTATTAGAGGCCTATAGTCTTAATGAATCAGGAATTTTAGTGGGGTTATCAGTTAATGGGTGGGTATGAGTGCATCATTTTTGTTAATTGTCTTCCATTGTTGTATTGAAAGTTTAGTAATTTGGGAGCTGGTGTCAGGTCCCTCCTTTCTCTCATCCCCCATCCACAACACTTCTTCTGGTGAACTTAGGTTTCCCAAATTGGCTTTCCATACCAAGAAATGTTGTGTTATTGCCATCTGAGAAGGTCAGATCTAATTATTCTATATAGGGGGTAGAAGTTTGTTTTATAGAGCTGGGAGGGGTATGATCTCAATTTAACTCCTAAGTACTGAATGCCATCTTTTGCCCACTTGAAGTCAAAATTACCGTCCATAAGTTAAATTGTGTGGTTTGACATGGCTATTTGGAGGGCTTCACATTTGACCCTATTAATTTTGTAACCTGAGATTGAGGAGAATATGTTGATGGTATTATATAAATTAGGAAGGGAGATCAGTTAGGGTAAGCATGATGTCATCTGCAAACAAAGTGATTTCATGATCATTTGATCCAATCTTCACACCTGAGATATCCTGTGAGTTTTGTATAGAAACTGCCAAGGGCTCTATACATATAGAGAATAAGAGAGGGGAGAGCGGGCATCGCTGCCTCGTGCCATTAAGTATTGCCACGTTTTTGGATTAATGACCTATCGCTCTAACATGAGCTCGGGGAGTGGAATAAATGTTTTTGATAGCTGTTAGAAAAGGGACCTGGAATCCCATCATTTCTAGTACTGCCCACATGTACTTCCAGTCAATCCTATCAAATGCCTTCTCTGCATCCAATGATAGGATCAGAGAAGGCATTTTTCTATCGGCTAAACAATCAATCACCAAAACCATCCTCTGATGTTATCTGGAGCATCTCTGTCAAGGATGAATCACACCTGATCTTGGTGGATTATTGTCGGGAAAGGACAAGACTAAGTCTGTTTGTGAGGATTTTAGTCACTATTTTAAGATCTTGATTAATAAGCGATATGGGCCTATAGCTGGAACAGAGTTTGGGGTTTTTCCCTGATTTAGGTATGACCATGATCCTTGCTTGAAGCAAGTCTGATGTCATATCTTGTCCCTCCATTATGTGGTTGGCGAACTTAATTAAATGGGGTATTAAGGTGGATTAAAAAAAATCTGTAATATTCTCCTGGGAAACCATCGTGCCCTGGAGCTTTCCCCGGTTTGAGGTCCTTAATGATGGATTCTACTTCTGCTTGGGTGATTTTGGAGTTTAACAATTCACGATCTGCCTCCGTTATACTACTTAAAGCAGTCTTTTCTAGGAAGGAGCGTAATGTATTCTGTGTTTCCTCTGTGTGATCAACTTTCTTGTCGTTATATAGGGCACTATAATAATGCACAAACGTATCTACTATTTCTTGTGGGTTAGTCGTGTTATTACCTGAACACGTGTTCTGTATTACGGGAATTGAGAGGGATTGGTAGGTTTCTCTAATTTTCTTGGCTAAGTATTTGTCCGGCTTATTAGGGTAGATAAAATTGTTTGTTTTGAGTCTGTGGGCTAGTTTTATAGAGTGTTCGTTAAGATATGCAGATAAAGTCTGTCTTTTATTTTGCAGTTTCTGGAAGGTTTGTTTAGATTGTTTGTTTTTATGTTCTCTTTCTAAAGCTACTATCTCCGTTTGTAGTTGTGTAATATGTGTGCTAATCTTTTTTAAAAAAAAATGACTTTTCTATGATAAGGATGCCCCTAACCACCGTCTTATGAGCTGCCCAGACAGAGATAGGATTATTTGTTGTGTCTGAGTTAAGCTGCCAATATTCTCCCATAGCTTTCAACAAGTTAGTGTTGGTGACTGGATTTTTGAGGCATGATGAGTCATATGTCCAGGATTGTATCCTATTCGGGTCTCTCAAGTTTCCCAAATTAACTAGTGAGATGGAGTGGTCCGACCACACACAGGAGATTATGCCATTCACTCTGAGAACTGGCTGGAGTATTTGGCTTATGAAGATATAGTCTAATTTGGAGTATATGTTATGTGGAGCTAAATAAAATGTAGTATCTGTGGTAACCCCATGTAACGTCTTCCACGTGTCTATGAGAGAAAAAGGCAGTAGTGAGTCAGTGGGAAATTATATCTTATGGCTTGAATGTCTATACTGAAGTCACCAGCTAAGCGTATTCTTTGCTTAGACCAGCCTGTTAGTAGATGAGTGATGCTACGAAAAAAAGTGTGTTGACCCTCGTTCAGAGCGTAAATGTTACATAGTAGAATATCTATTTCCTGTATCTGGCCACACACTAAAATGTACCTGCCTTTTTTGTCAGCTATTGTCTCCTTATGCACAAACTGTAGCAAAGAATGTATTAATATGGATACTCCTCTCTTTTTTGCATCTGAGGTGGCGTGGTAATGTTGTGGGAATTCTCTGGCCCAGTAGTTTGGGATAATAGAGCTGGTGAAATGAGTCTCTTGTAAATATATAATGTTCGCATGAAGGCGTTTATATTGCGTGAGGGCCGTGCGCCTCTTAATGTCTGAATGAAAACCTCTCACATTATGTGAAAGTAGAATAATGTTTGGGATCATCAATAAAGATTTCTATAAATATAGTATGGTGCTCTACCAAAGACAAAGCATTTTGTAGGTGTAGGGAAGGTTTGTGCAGCTAAGATTGACTGCATCTCTGAAGTTACAACCCTGGTGATTAAGTGAGTACTCCTTGCATTTAGTTACCTTTCTGCTGAGTAAGCAGGTAATTGATACATCAAAACATGACAATACAACAGTAAAACTAAACAACAATAAATTAACAATTTGATTCAACATTATTTCAAACTAAATGTTACAGTGAGGGGGAGTGTAAAAGGTAGTTAAATGGGGTAGATTCAGGGTGGAGGGTGTAGATTCAGGGGAGAAGGAAGCCAGGAAGAAAAAATAATAGAGAAAGCAAAGAGAAGGAGAGAGAGAGGAGAAGGAGGCAAGAGATTGAGATTATCTTGGGCCAGAGACACCCAGAATTGATGTTGCAAAGAGTGGGATATGGGATTAGTCCGATGGGTGGAAGGGGTATAGTGGATGGGGAATAAATCAAGTACACAAACCAGTTCCAGAAATGGAGTGGTGTAGGTTGGAGAATGACTAGAATTGGCTAAGAGGGGTATGCTCCTGGTAGCCGAGTATTAGCACAGTGTGCCTTATTGTTAGCTCGCTCAGTGATACTGACGTCTCTGAATAAATTCCCTATCAATACTCAATAAGGATACAGTATTTCACGTAGCTAGGCTACCTTTGTAGGTTTAATTTTATATGCCCGACCTCCTCTGCACCTAACGTTAGCTGTGAAGACTGTTTCAGTTATGTCGTCTTAGAAGTAGGCAGGTAACACTCCCCCGGTGGGAAAAAGGATCGTCATGACAGATTTATGCTGATTTATACTGGGATATGTCAAAAACATAATTTATGCTTACCTGATAAATTCCTTTCTTCTGTAGTGTGATCAGTCCACGGGTCATCATTACTTCTGGGATATTACTCCTCCCCAACAGGAAGTGCAAGAGGATTCACCCAGCAGAGCTGCATATAGCTCCTCCCCTCTACGTCACTCCCAGTCATTCGACCAAGGACCAACGAGAAAGGAAAAGCCAAGGGTGAAGTGGTGACTGGAGTATAAATTAAAAAATATTTACCTGCCTTAAAAACAGGGCGGGCCGTGGACTGATCACACTACAGAAGAAAGGAATTTATCAGGTAAGCATAAATTATGTTTTCTTCTGTTAAGTGTGATCAGTCCACGGGTCATCATTACTTCTGGGATACCAATACCAAAGCAAAAGTACACGGATGACGGGAGGGATAGGCAGGCTCTTTATACAGAAGGAACCACTGCCTGAAGAACCTTTCTCCCAAAAATAGCCTCCGATGAAGCAAAAGTGTCAAATTTGTAAAATTTGGAAAAAGTATGAAGCGAAGACCAAGTTGCAGCCTTGCAAATCTGTTCAACAGAGGCCTCATTCTTGAAGGCCCAAGTGGAAGCCACAGCTCTAGTAGAATGAGCTGTAATTCTTTCAGGAGGCTGCTGTCCAGCAGTCTCATAAGCTAAACGAATTATGCTACGAAGCCAAAAAGAAAGAGAGGTAGCGGAAGCTTTTTGACCTCTCCTCTGCCCAGAGTAAATGACAAACAGAGAAGACGTTTGTCGAAATTCCTTAGTTGCCTGTAAGTAAAATTTTAGAGCACGGACTACATCCAGGTTGTGCAGTAGACGTTCCTTCTTTGAAGAAGGATTTGGGCATAAAGAAGGAACAACAATCTCTTGATTGATATTCCTGTTAGTAACTACCTTAGGTAAGAACCCAGGTTTAGTACGCAGGACTACCTTATCCGAATGAAAAATCAAATAAGGAGAATCACAATGTAAGGCTGATAATTCAGAGACTCTTCGAGCCGAGGAAATAGCCATTAAAAATAGAACTTTCCAAGATAACAACTTTATATCAATGGAATGAAGGGGTTCAAACGGAACGCCCTGTAAAACATTAAGAACAAGGTTTAAACTCCATGGTGGAGCAACAGTTTTAAACACAGGCTTAATTCTGGCCAAAGCCTGACAAAAAGCCTGGACGTCAGGAACTTCTGACAGACGTTTGTGTAACAGAATGGACAGAGCTGAGATCTGTCCCTTTAATGAACTAGCAGATAAACCCTTTTCTAAACCTTCTTGTAGAAAAGACAATATCCTAGGAATCCTAACCTTACTCCAAGAGTAACCTTTGGATTCACACCAATATAGGTATTTACGCCATATCTTATGGTAAATCTTTCTGGTAACAGGTTTCCTAGCCTGTATTAAGGTATCAATAACTGACTCAGAAAATCCACGTCTTGATAAAATCAAGCGTTCAATTTCCAAGCAGTCAGCTTCAGAGAAGTTAGATTTTGATGTTTGAAGGGACCCTGTATCAGAAGGTCCTGTTTCAGAGGTAGAGACCAAGGTGGACAGGATCACATGTCCACCAGGTCTGCATACCAAGTCCTGCGTGGCCACGCAGGTGCTATTAGAATCACTGATGCTCTCTCTTGTTTGATTCTGGCAATCAATCGAGGAAGCAACGGGAAGGGTGGAAACACGTAAGCCATCCTGAAGTCCCAAGGTGCTGTCAGAGCATCTATCAGGACTGCTCCTGGATCCCTGGATCTGGACCCGTAACGAGGAAGCTTGGCGTTCTGTCGAGACGCCATGAGATCTATCTCTGGTTTGCCCCAACGTCGAAGTATTTGGGCAAAGACCTCCGGATGAAGTTCCCACTCCCCCGGATGAAAAGTCTGACGACTTAAGAAATCTGCCTCCCAGTTCTCCACTCCCGGGATGTGGATTGCTGACAGGTGGCAAGAGTGAGACTCTGCCCAGCAAATTATCTTTGATACTTCCATCATAGCTAGGGAGCTTCTTGTCCCTCCCTGATGGTTGATGTAAGCTACAGTCGTGATGTTGTCCGACTGAAACCTGATGAACCCCCGAGTTGTCAACTGGGGCCAAGCCAGGAGGGCATTGAGAACTGCTCTCAATTCCAGAATGTTTATTGGCAGGAGACTCTCCTCCTGACTCCATTGTCCCTGAGCCTTCAGAGAATTCCAGACGGCACCCCAACCTAGAAGGCTGGCGTCTGTTGTTACAATTGTCCAGTCTGGTCTGCTGAATGGCATCCCCCTGGACAGATGTGGCCGAGAAAGCCACCATAGAAGAGAATTTCTGGTCTCTTGATCCAGATTCAGAGAAGGGGATAAGTCTGAGTAATCCCCATTCCACTGACTTAGCATGCACAGTTGCAGTGGTCTGAGGTGTAAGCGTGCAAAGGGTACTATGTCAATTGCCGCTACCATTAAGCCAATTACCTCCATGCATTGAGCCACTGACGGGTGTTGAATGGAATGAAGGGTGCGGCAAGCACTTTGAAGTCTTGTTAGCCTGTCCTCTGTCAGGTAAATCTTCATTTCTACAGAATCTATAAGAGTCCCCAGGAAGGGAACTCTTGTGAGTGGAACGAGTGAACTTTTCTTTTCGTTCACCTTCCATCCATGTGACCTTAGAAATGCCAGCACTAACTCTGTATGAGACTTGGCAGTTTGAAAGCTTGAAGCTTGTATCAGAATGTCGTCTAGGTATGGAGCTACCGAGATTCCCCGCGGTCTTAGTACCGCCAGAAGAGCACCCAGAACCTTTGTGAAGATTCTTGGAGCTGTAGCCAATCCGAATGGAAGAGCCACAAACTGGTAATGCCTGTCTAGGAAGGCAAACCTTAGGTACCGATAATGATCTTTGTGAATCGGTATGTGAAGGTAAGCATCTTTTAAATCTACAGTGGTCATGTATTGACCCTCTTGGATCATAGGTAAAATTGTCCGAATAGTCTCCATCTTGAACGATGGAACTCTTAGGAATTTGTTTAGGATCTTTAAGTCCAGGATTGGTCTGAAAGTTCCCTCTTTTTTGGGAACCACAAACAGATTTGAGTAAAACCCCTGTCCCTGTTCCGATCGTGGAACTGGATGGATTACTCCCATTAACAAGAGCTCTTGTACGCAGCGTAGAAACGCCTCTTTCTTTGTCTGAAACAAAAAAAGAAAGGGCGCCTCCTAGTGTAGCCAATTTTTGTAAGTAGATAATATATATTCGCAGATTTTGTACTCACATGTAGTGAAGGCAACGATAATGCCTAGGTAGATGGTCTGGAAACTTATCAGTGTCCCAGTTGACTGTGCACCATGAGAAGGGCTGCTCCTCTTGAATGGAAAAGATCTGGAAAACTGGAAAAATATACAGAGGGCGACTCCTAGTGCAAATCAGTTGATACAGTTGTAAGCCCCAAATGATCCCTTTAGAGAGATACTCACATATTATGGAGCACACTATAGTGCTAATGAGGCAAGCTGGGTATATTATGGTGGCCCAGCGCACATAACACTCTGGCAAGCAGTGGATCAATGTAGCAAATAAAAGATAGGAGACTCCAGAAGTATATCAAAAATGAGTTTTATAAATATAAATAAATGAACATAAAAACAATCAGTAAAACACGCTACGCGTTTCTCAGAGCTCACCACTCTGTTTCCTCAGGCAAGTTCTTGCCTGAGGAAACAGAGTGGTGAGCTCTGAGAAACGCGTAGCGTGTTTTACTGATTGTTTTTATGTTCATTTATTTATATTTATAAAACTCATTTTTGATATACTTCTGGAGTCTCCTATCTTTTATTTGCTACATTGATCCACTGCTTGCCAGAGTGTTATGTGCGCTGGGCCACCATAATATACCCAGCTTGCCTCATTAGCACTATAGTGTGCTCCATAATATGTGAGTATCTCTCTAAAGGGATCATTTGGGGCTTACAACTGTATCAACTCTTTCTTTGTCTGGATTGTTGACAATCTTGACAGATGAAATCTCTCTCTTGGAGGAGAGTATTTGAAGTCCAGAAGGTATCCCTGAGATATTATCTCTAGCGCCCAGGGATCCTGAACATCTCTTGCCCAAGCCTGGGCAAAGAGAGAAAGTCTGCCCCCCACTAGATCCGATCCCGGATCGGGGGCCCTCAATTCATGCTGTTTTAGGGGCAGCAGCAGGTTTCCTAGTCTGCTTGCCCTTGTTCCAGGACTGGTTAGGTTTCCAGCCTTGTCTGTAGCGAGCAACAGCTCCTTCCTGTTTTGGTGCAGAGGAAGTTGATGTTGCTCCTGCTTTGAAATTACGAAAGGAACGAAAATTAGACTGTCTAGTCTTGGCTTTGGCTTTGTCCTGAGGCAGGGCATGGCCTTTACCTCCTGTAATGTCAGCGATAATCTCTTTCAACCCGGGCCCGAATAAGGTCTGCCCTTTGAAAGGTATATTAAGCAATTTAGACTTAGAAGTAACATCAGCTGACCAGGATTTTAGCCACAGCGCCCTGCGTGCCTGAATGGCGAATCCTGAATTCTTCGCCGTAAGTTTAGTAAGATGTACTACGGCCTCCGAAATGAATGAATTAGCTAGTTTAAGGACTCTAAGCCTGTCCGTAATGTCGTCCAGAGTAGCTGAACCAATGTTCTCTTCCAGAGACTCGATCCAGAATGCCGCTGCAGCCGTGATCGGCGCAATGCATGCAAGGGGTTGCAATATAAAACCTTGTTGAACAAACATTTTCTTAAGGTAACCCTCTAACTTTTTATCCATTGGATCTGAAAAAGCACAGCTATCCTCCACCGGGATAGTGGTACGCTTAGCTAAGGTAGAAACTGCTCCCTCCACCTTAGGGACCGTTTGCCATAAGTCCCTTGTGGTGGCGTCTATTGGAAACATTTTTCTAAATATCGGAGGGGGTGAGAACGGCACACCGGGTCTATCCCACTCCTTAGTAACAATTTCAGTAAGTCTCTTAGGTATAGGAAAAACCTCAGTACTCGTCGGTACCGCAAAATATTTATCCAACCTACACATTTTCTCTGGTATTGCAACTGTGTTACAATCATTCAGAGCCGCTAACACCTCCCCTAGTAATACACAGAGGTTTTCCAGTTTAAATTTAAAATTTGAAATATCTGAATCCAGTCTGTTTGGATCAGACCCGTCACCCACAGAATGAAGTTCTCCGTCCTCATGTTCTGCCACCTGTGACGCAGTGTCTGACATGGCCCTAATATTATCAGCGCACTCTGTTCTCACCCCAGAGTGATCACGCTTACCTCTTAGTTCTGGTAATTTAGCCAAAACCTCAGTCATAACAGTAGCCATATCCTGTAATGTGATTTGTAATGGCCGCCCAGATGTACTCGGCGCTACAATATCACGCACCTCCCTCTGAGCGGGAGATGTAGGTACTGACACGTGAGGCGAGTTAGTCGGCATAACTCTCCCCTCGTTGTTTGGTGAAATTTGTTCAATTTGTACAGATTGACTTTTATTTAAAGTAGCATCAATACAGTTAGTACATAAATTTCTATTGGGCTCCACTTTGGCATTGCAACAAATGACACAGGTATCATCCTCTGAATCAGACATGTTTAACACACTAGCAAATAAACTTGCAACTTGGAAATACAATTCAATTAGAATAATATTAAAATGTACTGTGCCTTTAAGAAGCACAGAAGATCTATGACAGTTGAAAATTAATAAATTGAAACAGTTATAGCCTCAATCCTTGTAAACAACACAACTTTAGCAAAGGTTTAATCCCATTAGCAAAGATAACAAATTCTGAAAGCAGGAAACAAATTACAGAATAAACGTTTTTTATCTCAGTCAAACTATAATTCTCACAGCTCTGCTGAGAGAAATTACCTCCCTCAAAATAAGTTTTGAAGACCCCTGAGCTCTGTAGAGATGAACCGGATCATGCAGGGAATACAATGAGTTGCTGACTGAAATATTTGATGCATAGAAAAAGCGCCAAAAAACGGCCCCTCCCCCTCACACACAGCAGTGAGGGAGAACAGAAACTGTCAGAAAAACAGATTAAGCAACTGCCAAGTGGAAAAATAGTGCCCAAACATTTATTCACACAGTACCTCAGCAAATGAAAACGATTTTACATTCCAGCAAAAACGTTAAACATAATCTCTAGTTATTAAACAGCTTTATGTATTTCTTACAGTGTAATTCTAGTGAAGTACCATTCCCCAGAATACTGAAGTGTAAAGTATACATACATGACATTATATCGGTATGGCAGGATTTTCTCATCAATTCCATTGTCAGAAAATAAAAACTGCTACATACCTCTATGCAGATTCATCTGCCCGCTGTCCCCTGATCTGAAGTTTACCTCACTCCTCAGATGGCCGAGAACAGCAATATGATCTTAACTACTCCGGCTAAAATCATAGCAAAACTCTGGTAGATTCTTCTTCAAACTCTGCCAGAGAGGTAATAACACACTCCGGTGCTATTTTAAAATAACAAACTTTTGATTGAAGATATAAAACTAAGTATAATCACCATAGTCCTCTCACACATCCTATCTAGTCGTTGGGTGCAAGAGAATGACTGGGAGTGACGTAGAGGGGAGGAGCTATATGCAGCTCTGCTGGGTGAATCCTCTTGCACTTCCTGTTGGGGAGGAGTAATATCCCAGAAGTAATGATGACCCGTGGACTGATCACACTTAACAGAAGAAATTCATTATTTCTCCTTGTACCATAGCTAACTGGTAGCTTTAGAAGTTGTTCTCATTGTGAGGAGGCTGATAGATGTGCTATTTTCCATACATCGGAATACCAGTAATATGGCGACTTACCCACATGGCATCCGTTAGTAGCGTAGAGTCACTGTAAGCAGCGTTACCTCTCTCCCCTCAGCCAGATTGCAAGAAAGGTCTCCGGTTCAGTATGTAAGCTAGCTGACCATTAGAGTATGGACTCTTCAGCTCTCCCGTATGACCTCCGCACTACCGCCAAGTAGGCCGCAACTCTGGTGCAAACGACTGCGGTGTCTCACATTATTCCACAAAGTTACTGTCAATTACAAGGTGTCCCTTTGTGAGTTGCCAATATATTTGAAGGTTTAAACTCTGTTTATTATGGCAATCACCATCTTTTGCTGTGTTAACTGCCTGGAGCTCCAGACTCACACCTCTATCCTGAAGCTTTGTCAGGCTCCGCCCCCTACAAAACATTTCTTTAAAGGGACATTATACACTAGATTTTTCTTTGCATAAATGTTTTGTAGATGATTCATTTATATAGCCCATACAGTTTTTTGTTTTTTTTTAATGGATAGTTTTGCTTATTTTTAAATAACATTGCTCAGGCTCCTAACCAAGCCCCAAAGTTTTAGGAGAATACCGACGTATACCTACTCCAGCTTGCTTCTGTTTGTGTAAAGGGTTTTTGTCATATGCAGAGGAAGGGTGGTCTGCTATGTCCCACTTGCATGAATGTTCCAGTAACCTTTTAAACAGAGCTAAACTGGAAGCCTCTAAGTAAGTTTTTAGATGGTTTTATACTGGATTTTTATATCAATATCTGTGCATATTATTCTTTATAGTAGTGTCAATTACATGCAGTTATATGAAAATTGGTGTATACTGTCCCTTTAAGCAGCCATGAAAACAGCCCTGACGTGTATTTTTCATATGTGCTTCTTTTTAAAGCGGCAATATGGTCACCCTACTTATAATGTATCTAGTGCTTCGGGAACAGCAACAGAAATAATATAAAGTTGTGATATATTTTTTAAACTTTCTTCTATGACATATTAATTTCCTACATTATTCCTCTTGGTTGTGGATTAACATTTGGTCAAACTCACTTGAAACTTAATAAGTTATTATTTATATAATGTGACCACCATTTTTACAGTGCAATCATTCCAAAATTAACCCTTAAACAAACATACACATTTGTCATGGTATAACCCCAAACACTTGCAGGAATATAATTATTGTACCTGTTGCAACCTGTTCCAAACAGATTGGTTCAGTCTGACGTGCCCTGTGTGAGATCTGTTTCTTGTCCATCTTTGTGCAGTTTGTCCAGTGTTCGAGAATCTTACTCTGAAGGTTCTCTCCTCTCAACCTCTCTGTCATCTAATGTATCTTGAGGCCTAAAACACAACAACATGCAGAAGGAAAAGGGAACATGATCTCCACTAACCTATGTGCCAAAAGGCAGGTACTGCAAGCTAATAAAGAGACAGTGCAGTTATTAGCAAACGATCTACACTTTGTATTGCATCTCTTCCTGCTGAACCACTTTAAAGGAGTCATTTCCTATAAAACCCTACAATTCCCTTTAATCAGGGCTTAGACATTTCTGCACTTTGTGTCTGTGTTTCCTGGTTATCTGTGGTTGCTATTTCCCTTGTTCCCTATTTGTCTTTGGATTTTTTACCCCTTGTTTGGCTATCTAGGCTGCTCTATTGATCTGCCATTACCTGCTAGGTTTGCTGATTGGACTGATAACTTGCATTGACCCCTGGTTTGGCTATCTATGCTTCTCTATTACCTTGCCCTTACCTGTGGTGTTTGCTGATTGGCCAGATTACTGGCATTCGTACCAACCAACTGTCCTGATTTTCACTGGACAGTCTCGATTTTAGGGGTCTGTCCCGCTGTCCCGGGTTGCTAGCCAACTGTTCCGTATTGCTCCATGCATAAAAAAAAAAAATTGTAGTGTGTGGGTGTATCTGCATGTATAAGTGTATGCTGTGTAGTGTCTGTCTGTATCTGTATGTATAAGTGTATGCTATGTAGTTTTTGTGTGTATCTGCATGTGTAAGTGTATGCTATGTAGTGTTCGTTTCTGTGTATTTGAGTGTGTGTATATGTATATGTATAGATTGTATTACTGAGAATTTTTGTTGACTTTAAAGGCCAGAATCTAGAATATTAATGGGGAATGCAGAGAGTAGTTTTAAAGAATATATTAATAAATGTGCAATTAAGATAAAAATATTTAGCACTGTCTCTGCAAAGGCTAATTAAATACAGAGCTCACATAGCTATACCAGTGGTTTGAGCTTGTATTTGATTGGCTGCCTAAGAGTATTAAAATATATTACTTTATTTAGAATTTTATTTATATTACATTGGTCTTATGATTTTTTAAGCCCTGCTCCTACCCACCACATTTCACATTTTTGCCGGGGGGGGGGGGGCTAGCTGCTGATTGGTCACTGCATATATATACCGATTGTTATTGGCTCACCCATGTCTTCAGTTAGAAACCAGTAGTGCATTGCTGCTCCTTCAACACATGATACCAAGAGAATGAAACAAATTAGATAATAGAAGTAAATTAGAAAGTTGTTTAAAATTGTATTCTCTATCTGAATCATGAAAGAAACATTTTGGGTTTCATGTCCCTTTAAGTAACATTCACTTTGATTCTCATTCTGCAGCAGCTTTGAATTCATATCTGTCCCCACTTGTAGATTTGTGAGCACTAGATGCTCCACCACATTACATGAAACATGCAGAGTTTAGCTTTCCATCAAATTGTTTGATCAAAATGATTGTAGAGATTTGAATTGTCATGATGAGGAAAGGGCCCCCATTGTGACTCCAGCAACAAGCCTTTCATTTAAGAATATTTTCACCTACTTTTATAATTTTTATTACTTTTAAGTTTTAATTTAATTTTGTCTTCTGTTAACAGTTTACACTTTTCTCTCATCCACTACAATCCCAGTGGCAGGACTGACAACTTGCAGGGCATGTGAGCAAGAGAAGATACATTGTTCCCTATTACATTGTTTCATACCTTTTGGCTGTCAGTACCACAAACACAGAGATTATTCATTTTACCTTTTTTATTTACATTGGTCTTCACTTTAAAATCTGATATCTTCTATTATTTTCACATTAAAATCCTTATTATTTTGCTCTTCTTATCTGCTTAGCCATTATTATATTTGTCATCTTTTTCGCAATATAGTTAAAGGGATAGTAAAGTCCAAATTAAATTTTAATGATTCAGATAGGGCATGTAAATTTAAACTACTTTCTAATTTACTATTATCATCAAATTTGCTTTGTTCTATTGTTATTCATAGTTAACAGCTAATTTCTAAGCCCTTGAAGGACGTCTCTTATCTGAATGCATTTGACAGTTTTTCCACAGCTAGAGGGCGTTAGTTCATGTGTTTCATAAAAATGACATTGTGTTCCTGCACGTGGAGTTAAAAGTTAGTACTAATTGCCTGTAATGCTTAGAAGCTTAGATACAAGGTAATTACAGAGGTAAAAAGGATATTTCTATAACAGTGTTTGTTATGCAAAACTGGTGGAATGGTAAATAATGGAATAATCTATCTTTTTAAACAATAACATTTTTGGTGTTAACTATCTCTTTAAATAAAAATTATACAGGGAGTGCAGAATTATTAGGCAAATTAGTATTTTGACCACATCATCCTCTTTATGCATGTTGTCTTACTCCAAGCTGTATAGGCTCGAAAGCCTACTACCAATTAAGCATATTAGGTGATGTGCATCTCTGTAATGAGAAGGGGTGTGGTCTAATGACATCAACACCCTATATCAGGTGTGCATAATTATTAGGCAACTTCCTTTCCTTTGGCAAAATGGGTCAAAAGAAGGACTTGACAGGCTCAGAAAAGTCAAAAATAGTGAGATATCTTGCAGAGGGATGCATCACTCTTAAAATTGCAAAGCTTCTGAAGCGTGATCATCGAACAATCAAGCGTTTCATTCAAAATAGTCAACAGGGTCGCAAGAAGCGTGTGGAAAAACCAAGGCGCAAAATAACTGCCCATGAACTGAGAAAAGTCAAGCGTGCAGCTGCCAAGATGCCACTTGCCACCAGTTTGTCCATATTTCAGAGCTGCAACATCACTGGAGTGCCCAAAAGCACAAGGTGTGCAATACTCAGAGACATGGCCAAGGTAAGAAAGGCTGAAAGACGACCACCACTGAACAAGACACACAAGCTGAAACGTCAAGACTGGGCCAAGAAATATCTCAAGACTGATTTTTCTAAGGTTTTATGGACTGATGAAATGAGAGTGAGTCTTGATGGGCCAGATGGATGGGCCCATGGCTGGATTGGTAAAGGGCAGAGAGCTCCAGTCCGACTCAGACGCCAGCAAGGTGGAGGTGGAGAACTGGTTTGGGCTGGTATCATCAAAGATGAACTTGTGGGGCCTTTTCGGGTTGAGGATGGAGTCAAGCTCAACTCCCAGTCCTACTGCCAGTTTCTGGAAGACACCTTCTTCAAGCAGTGGTACAGGAAGAAGTCTGCATCCTTCAAGAAAAACATGATTTTCATGCAGGACAATGCTCCATCACACGCGTCCAAGTACTCCACAGCGTGGCTGGCAAGAAAGGGTATAAAAGAAGAAAATCTAATGACATGGCCTCCTTGTTCACCTGATCTGAACCCCATTGAGAACCTGTGGTCCATCATCAAATGTGAGATTTACAAGGAGGGAAAACAGTACACCTCTCTGAACAGTGTCTGGGAGGCTGTGGTTGCTGCTGCACGCAATGTTGATGGTGAACAGATCAAAACACTGACAGAATCCATGGATGGCAGGCTTTTGAGTGTCCTTGCAAAGAAAGGTGGCTATATTGGTCACTGATTTGTTTTTGTTTTGTTTTTGAATGTCAGAAATGTATATTTGTGAATGTTGAGATGTTATATTGGTTTCACTGGTAAAAATAAACAATTGAAATGGGTATATATTTGTTTTTTGTTAAGTTGCCTAATAATTATGCACAGTAATAGTCACCTGCACACACAGATATCCCCCTAAAATAGCTAAAACTAAAAACAAACTAAAAACTACTTCCAAAAATATTCAGCTTTGATATTAATGAGTTTTTTGGGTTCATTGAGAACATGGTTGTTGTTCAATAATAAAATTAATCCTCAAAAATACAACTTGCCTAATAATTCTGCACTCCCTGTATTCATGATTCAGATTTGACATGCAATTTTAAACAACTTTCCAATTTACTTTTATTATCAAATATGCTTTCTTTTGTTGGTATTCAGGTAGGCTCATTAACTGATTTCTAACCAGTTGAAGGCTGTCTCTTATCCCAGGGCATTTTGACATATGTTCACCGTTAGACACTGCTAGTTCATGTGTGCCAGGTAGATAACATTGATCTCACCTCTGTAGAGTTATTTATGAGTTATCACTGGTTGGCTAAAATGCAAGTCTGCCAAAATAATTGAGATAAGAGGGTAGTCTGCAGAGGCTTAGATACAAGGTAATCACATAGGTAAAAAAGTGTATTAATTTTAATAGTTTTGGTTATGCAAAACTGGGGCATTGGTAATAATATTTCTCTTTTTAAACAATAAAACATTTCAAGTAGATTAGCTCTTTAGATAATCTATGTCATTTAAATCATTCCTTTAAATCTGCAATCAACCTTTATTACCTAAAAAAAAGCTTTCCTTTCTACTCTTCTAGCATCAGTGCTTTGATTCTCTTTTATTCCAGGTACAATAATTCTATTTGACTGGGCCTCACCCTCACTTACAAAATGAGGACTTTTTTATGCTGGATTAATATAAAATAGATTTTTTTATTTGTTCCAACAAATTACAAACGGCAAGATTACGAATTTTGCGGTATAAGTGAAAAAGCAGCGTTAAGGCTTTTTTTCACTACCGCTGGTATTACGAGTCTTGCAGGTTACGCTGCACCACACACTTTTTTGGCCATAACGCAACGTAACTACCGCAGCTTTCCAAAAGTCCTTTTTCAATGGGACTTCCTTTGCGCCGGTATTACGAGTCTGCCTGGGAGGCCAAAAAGTGAGCGGTACAGCCTATACCGTCAAGATCCATACCGTAAACTGAAAGTCAGTAGTTATGGGTTTTATGCTACAATGCCGTAACATAAAACTCATAACTAAAGTCCTAAAAAGTACACTAACACCCATAAACTACCTAATAACCCCTAAACCGAGGCCCTCCCACATCGCAAACGCTAAAATAAAATAATTAACCCCTAATCTGCCGCTCCGGACATCGCCACCACTATAATAAACATATTAAGCCCTAAACTGCCGCACTCCCGCATCGCAAACACTAGTTAAATATTATTAACCCCTAATCTGATGTCCCTAACATCGCCACAACCTACATTACTGTTATTAACCCCTAATCTGCTGCCCCCAAAATCGCCACTATACTAAAGTTATTAACCCCTAAACCTAACCCTAAGTTTAACCCTAACACCCCCTAACTTTAATGTAATTAAAATAAATCTAAATAAAACCTACTATTAATAACTAAATAATTCCTATTTAAAGTGAAGGTAAACTTTGATGAATGAAAGTTCGTTTTGTCAAAAATTTTATTAAAAACAGGGGAGCGCTTTCATTCATCAAAGTTTACAAATCAGCGGTTTTGATTAAAAACTTACCTTTGTTCTTCTCACAGCCAGAGCAACTTCCCCCTCCTGGAAATACTCTCTTCACACGTCAGCAATGACTAATCCGGCTTCCTCCAATCACAGCATGGCCTCAGGCAATAACCACCCTGGTGGGAAAGCCGTGATTGTAGGAAGCCGGATTAGTAATTGCTGACGTGTAAAGAGAGGATTTCCAGGAGGTGGAAGCTGCTCTGGCTGTGAAATGAAAAAAAAAGTACGTTTTTAATCAAAATGGCTGCTTTGTAAACTTTGATGAATGAAAGTGCCCCTGTTTTTAATAGTGTTTTTAAAAAATGGGTTTTCATTCATCAAAGTTTACTTTAAAACTAAATACTTAACTGTAAAATAAACCCTAAGCTAGCTACAATATAACTAATAGTTACATTGTATCAATCTTAGGTTTTATTTTTATTTCACAGGTAAGTTTGTATTTATTTTAACTAGGTAGACTAGTTAGTAAATAGTTATTAACTATTTACTAACTACCTAGTTATAATAAATACAAAGTTACCTGTAAAATAAAACCTAACCTGAGTTAGACTAACACCTAACCTTACACTACAATTAAATAAATTACATTATTTAATACAATTACAAAAAAAACACTAAATTACACAAAATAAAAAACAAATTATCAAATATTTAAACTAATTACACCTAATCTAATAGCCCTATAAAAAAGCCCCCCCCCAAAAAAAAAAAAAACGTAGCCTACAATAAACTACCAATGGCCCTTAAAGGGCCCCAAAGAAATCAGCTCTTTTATTTGTTAAAAAAAAATACAAACAACCCCCCACAGTAAAACCCACCACCCGCACAACCAAAGCCCCCAAATAAAATCTTATCTAAAAAACCTAAGCTCCCCATTTAACGCTTTTTCCTCCCAAACCCTAAGCTAAAAATAAAACCCACCCAATAAACCATTAAAAAAACCTAACACTAACCCCCAAAGATCCACTTACAGTTTTTGAAGACCTGACATCCATCCTCAACGAAGCAGCAGAAGTCCTCAGCGAAGCCGGCAGAAGTCTTCATCCAAGCGGGCTGAAGTCTTCATCCAAGCGTTCCAAAGTCTTCATCCAAGTCGGCAGAAGTCTTCATCCAGACGGCATCTTCTATCTTCATCCATCCGGCGCAGAGCGACTCCATCTTCAAGACACCCGGCGTGGAGCATCCTCTTCTTCCGACGGCTCTTCTCGAATGAAGGTTCCTTTAAGCGATGTCATCCAATTGCATCAGCCAATAGGATTTTTTCACCTTTAGTTCTGATTGACTGATAGAATTTTATCAGCCAATTGGAATGTCTTGATAAAGGTCTCTTTGTGACCGAAACGCGTTGACTGGTAAGCACAATTTCATTTTCTATTGATCTAAAAACAATCTACACCATCATATCTTTCTTTTACAGAAGGATCATCCAGGGATTATAACAAAATATTTGCCAAGAAGATAGAATTTTTGATTGGAAAACGGCTAGCAAGTACTGACACTGCTATTCAGTATAAAACACTTGGAAAATCACCATAACTATTGCTGTTAGGATTCACAACACTTTAAGAATTATTGTTTTTTCTTAAAGCGACACACTTCTTATTATAATTTATTGTTGGATTATTTTTTCTATTAAGTTTTCACTGTTGGACTATTTTTTGGACTATTATTAACATTTATATAAGTTACTATTTGAACACACCACAATGTTTTTGTAAATTTTTGGTTTTTCATTTTTCACAATCTTTGTTCTTAATTCACGTTTTTTGAAGATCAACCTATTTTTTGACCATTAATAATTTTTGTACACTAATTTCTGCACACAACTTTTTTGATACACATTTTTTACATTGGCTTATTGCTGTCACAATATTTTTTACTTGACAATGCGTATGTGTTAAACACACAGTTAAAGGTCTTACTCAGAGCCTTACACATTAGTCCCTATTGGCAATATTTAGGATATATTGCATAGAATCGAGAACATTATTGGTTAGATAATATTATATAACTGACTAATATATTTCACCTATTATGTGTATGTGGTAAACACAAAGTTGAATTTTTGTTGTGAGCCTTATACTTAATTTGGAATTTTTTAGGAATATTTTTTAAGAGCAATGTTTGCACAATTTTAAATTCCATATCTGCTATTTAACTATTTGTTTTAACTATTCATTTAGCTATTATTGCTGTATAAATTTGTGTATGTGTATGTGGTAAACACAAAGTTGAATTTCTGTTGTGAGCCTTATACTAAATTTGGAATTTTTTAGGAATATTTTTAAGAGCAATGTTTGCACAATTTTAAATGCTATATCTGTTACATAACTATTTGTTTTAACTATTCATTTAGCTATTATTGTTCTATAAATTTGATTGTTTATACATGGATCCATATTTTAACTTATTTGTGTACTCAATAAATTGTTTATTGTAATCGTTTGATAATATTGCATTAGGTCCAGACCCAGCCTTCGTATAGTTGGCGCTTTGGTATACCTTATTAGTTTCATCTTTCCATTTTGACAACTAGGTGTCAAATTATCAAAGCCAGAGGTCTTATTTAGTAGGCGCTAGGTGTACTCCACTATCGAAATTGTTAAGGAGAACACCTGCCTCCTGGATTCGGTTGGGAGAAGTGAAGAGAATCCAGTCGATCAGGGTGTGATTTTGGCTTTTGATGTTTCTGCGAGTTGGGGAGGAGATTAATTGCGTTAGCTGCAAAGATTTAAACAGCGAGCGACAACTATTATTTTTTGGATTCAGCCAATCAATATTAAAATCTCAAAAAAAAAATTCACTTTTTGGGTTTTGAGCTATGGTTTCACTAAGGAGATGTGCTATGTCAGAAATTGAATGTACAGGGTAGCTAGGTGTGTGGTAGATTCCTGCAACAATAATTGATTTACTGCACAGGATCTCAATTGTGCCAGAAAGGAAATCAAAGGTGGCAGGAGAGCTATATTTTTGTAAGGGGGTGTACTTTGTAGAAATGTCAGCATAAATTACAATGCCGCCTCCTCTCTTTGCTCTATCATTTCTATGACATGAATACCCATGTATTGCAATGGCAGAGTCAGGTATTTTTTCGGTTAGCCACGATTCAGAGATCATAATGATTTTGGGCTTGTAATAGGAATTTGGAAATCATTTTTGTTTGGCCATATAGTGAATGTGATACTTTATAATTTTGTGAGGTGGGGGTAGGAGGGTTATTTTTAATAACCCTCCACCAGCACTCAGCAGATAAGTTACAGCAACAGAGCAGGCCATGGTGTATGATAATGTGTTTTCCAGTTTGAGATGTGTGTTTATGGCGGTAATAATAGGAACACAATTGGAGTGAGTAAAGAGTTATCATGAATAACAGTATGGTCATATTTGTATTCATGTTAGTGGTGTGAGGTGTATAGATGGGGGAAAAAAGTAAATACTATTGATGTGTGATATGTAGCTATTTGTAGGGAGAGAGGGTATGTATTATTTAGGGTTAAGTAAAAGGAAGGATGTGTTGATCAGTATTTGCACCTGTCATTTAAGAAGAATGAAAGTAGTGTGGTTGACTATCTATAAATGAAGAAATGAGCCTGGGGTGGGAGGGTTGAGGGGCAGGGTGGGAGGGAAACTATCTTCCATAGGCTATCTGTTGTTTGCATAGCAGTGGAACAGCTGAGATGAATGTCTGTATTTTCTTTTAAAACTGGGGTAGATATACTTTAAAATCAGGCTGAGGGAGAGAGATATATTAGCGTCATATTGGCCTGCAAAAGTTTAAAGGAATGGGGAGGGTATGTCTATGGACATTTGAGCTAAGGGTCATTTAAGCAAACACAGGGAAAGTTGAAAATTACAGAGATAAGACAGAGGTATTCATGTAGGGGAATAAACAATTAATCAAAGTACAAAAAAGATATATGGGCCTTAACTGGTTAAACTAACTTTTAACATAATGGTCAGACATAATGGTGATAAAATATGCATTTAAAATTATAAAAACAAACAAAAACAATTTTTTTTTAAGGGCAATGCCCATACAAATGCCATTTCCAGGGCGATGGGAAGCTTATTTTTTTTAGTTAGGATTTTACTTGGGGGGTTTGGTTGAGTGGGTGGTGGGTTTTACTGTTGGGGGGGTTGTTGTTTTTTTTTTTTTTTACAGGTAAAAGAAATGATTTCTTTGGGGCAATGCCCTGCAAAAGGCCCTTTTAGGCTAGGGTTTTTTATTTTTTGGGGGGGGCTTTTTTATTTTGATAGGGCTATTAGATTAATTTAGTGGGTTTTTTTTTGTAATTTAGTTAATTGTATTTAATAAATGTAATTGATTTAATTGTAGTATAAGGTTAGGTGTTAGTGTAAGACAGGTTAGGATTTATTTTACAGGTACATTTGTATTTATTTTAGCTAGGTAGTTAGTAAATAGTTAATAACTATTTACTAACTAGTCTACCTAGTTAAAATAAATACAAACTTGCCTGTGAAATAAAAATAAAACACAAGATAGATACAATGTAACTGTTAGTTATATTGTAGCTATCTTAGGGTTTATTTTGTAGGTATTTAGTTTTAAATAGGAATTATTTAGTTATTAATAGTAGGTTTTATTTAGATTTATTTTAATTACATAAAAGTTAGTGGGTGTTAGGGTTAGGGTTAGACTTAGGGTTAGGGGTTAATAACTTTAGTATAGTGACGGCGACGTTGGGGGCGGAAGATTATTAATAAATGTAGGTATGTGGCGGCGATGTTAGGGTCGTCAGATTAGGGGTTAATAAGTGTAGGTAGATGACGGCGATGTTAGGGGGGGCAGATTAGGGGTTAATAAGTGTAATGTAGGTGGCAGCAGTGACGGAAGATTAATGGTTAATAAGTATAATGTAGGTGTCGGGGGCAGCAGATTAGGGGTTAATAAGTATAATGTAGGTGTCGGCGATGTCGGGGCGGCAGATTAGGGGTGTTTAGACTCGGGGTTTATGTTAGGGTGTTAGGTGTAAACATAACTTTTCTTTCCCCATAGGAATCAATGGGGCTGCATTACGGAGCTTTCCGCTCCTTTATTGCAGGTGTTAGGCTTTTTTTTAGCCGGCTCTCCCCATTGATGTCTATGGGGAAATCGTGCACGAGCACGTAAAACCAGCTCAAAGCAGCGCTGGTATTGAAGTGCGGTATGGAGCTCAATTTTGCTCTACGCTCACTTATTTCCTGCTAACGCCGGGTTTATGAAAACCTGTAATAATAGAGCTTTAGGGGGACAATAACTTGCAAGTTAGCACTGAGCAGCTCTTACCACAAAACTCGTAATCTAGCCGAATGTTATTTTTATTTCATTTAGGCCTCTTGCAACATATTAAGGGAAATTCTTCATTTTTCTAGGGCTTTTTTAGATATAATAAATGTGTGAGCAGCGCACGTGCGCCTGTGTGTACTATCAGGCCATTTGCAAATAAAACATAAGTACTTGTTAGCCCATCCGCAACTGCACAGTTAGCTTTCGAACCAAGCACAATTTGATAACAAAACAAAACAAAACTTGGTGTATGGATTTTCAACATATTTTTTGAAAAAATAAAATATTGCTATATAATTTAGTATTTTGTTTTATAACTCACATATCCAGATTAAGGGCCAGATTATTATTATAAGTGGAACAGTATTTAGCGCTCCCATTCGAGTATTAACTCCCCTAGAAGTAAGCTTTTTGCGCACGGCGAGTAACGCTTGTATTACAAGTTGAGTAAATTACATTTGCTTGCTCGCTAACCCGACGTGCATAAAAAGCCAAACTAAGAATATTGCGTGTGCAAACACTATTGCATATTCTCAAGTGCGCTCACCCGAATTTAAAATATGAATTTTTAACGTTCCAATATTCTTCACATAGCAGAATATGTTCTATTTATTCATAAATACATATTTCTACATATATCTGATGGCACAATATATATCTATACCTACATATATAGATGATTATATATATTTAGTTATAGATATATACTGATATATATAAGAATATCTAATTATAAATACATAGAACATATTCCCCTATGTGCAGAACATAATGAAATATTTACAGTAAATAAACAGTATAACACTATATACAGTATAACCCTTTTTAAAAAAATAATATTACGTTAATAAGTTTTTGGACATTTTCATTAAAGGGCCATGATACCCAAATGTTGAAACACTTGAAAGTGATGCAGCATAGCTGTAAGAAGCTGACTAGAAAATATCACCTGAGCATCTCTATGTAAAAAAGAAAGATATTTTACCTCAAAAGTTACTCAGTAGCCACATCCCATTGTAAAGGTCTTTAAGCAGCAAATCAGTATGTCTGTCCTGGGACAGGCAAGGGAGTAAGCTTCGTGCACACTCATGTTATTTTCCTATTCAGTTTAAGGAAGTTTACTATGAAAGCTAGACAGCAGCTAAAGTTTAACTTTTTACACAGAACTTACTCTGCTGAGCTGAGGAAATTGTGAGGTAAAATATCTTCCTTTGAATCATTTTTATTAGATAGTGTTATTAAGAGTGTAGCTGTACTTTGTAATGTATTTTTGATGCGTTTTGTGACAAGCTATCCTGACGAGCGTTAACTTCAATAACGTTTACTTTAAACTTGTAACACGAGCAAAAAAAATGACGTGCACAATCACCTGCAATAAAACTTTTTTCGCTCCAGTTATCTGGCCCTAAATGTTTCCTGATCTTTTCCAAAGGTCAAAGGCAAAATATCTCCAATCTCTATAATTTTAATATGTAATATCTTAATACCGTACATAAACATAAAAATATATATCAAACATAATGTTGTACATTTAAAATAATATATATATATATATATATATATATATATATAATTATATATTTTATTTTTATTATTAACCCCTAAACGTCCAGCACCTTACCCTGTACTACGCTGGTCATTAAGCCCTACTCTACAGAAAAAATTGTATTTTATAAAAAACAACAACTAAAAGCTGCTGCAAACTGGGTACTGACAGACAACTGCCAGTACCTATGATGGTGGCTAATAGGTAGAGGGTGGAGGGTTAGAGAGCTGTTTGGGGTGATCAGGGAGGTCGGGGGGGGGGGGGTAAAGGGTGATCCTACACTGTAGAAAATATATGTAAAAAATATATTTTAAAATAAAAAGCCTTTTATTTTCATACTGGCAGACTTTCTGCCAGTTCTTAAGATGGGGGTAACCATTTGGGGGTGGGGTGAGGGAAAGAGAGCTATTTGAGAAGGGTCAGGGAGAGATCAGGGGGTGGGATGTGTCAGGTGGGAGGGTAAAATATACACTAAAGCTAAAATTATCCCTACAAGCTACCTAATTAACCCCTTCACTGCTGGGCATAATACAAGTGTGGTGCGCAGCTGCAATTAGCGGCCTTCTAATTCCAAAAAGCAAGGCCAAAGCCATATATGTCTGTTGCTTCTGAACAAAGGGGGCACCAGAGAAGCTTTTACAACCATGTGTGCTATAATTGCACAATATGGCCTAGATTTGGAGTTCGGCGGTAGAAGGGCTGTTAACGCTCCGCGGGCTTTTTTCTGGCCGCACCATAAATTTAACTCTGGTATCGAGAGTTCAAACAAATGCTGCGTTAGGCTCCAAAAAAGGAGCGTAGAGCATTTTTACCGCAAATGCAACTCTCGATACCAGAGTTGCTTACGGACGCGGCCAGCCTCAAAAACGTGCTCGTGCACGATTCTCCCATAGGAAACAATGGGGCTGTTTGAGCTGAAAAAAAACCTAACACCTGCAAAAAAGCAGCGTTCAGCTCCTAACGCAGCCCCATTGTTTTCTATGGGGAAACACTTCCTACGTCTGCACCTAACACTCTAACATGAACCCCGAGTCTAAACACCCCTAACCTTACACTTATTAACCTCTAATCTGTCGCCCCCGCTATCGCTGACCCCTGCATATTTTTTTTAACCCCTAATCTGCCGCTCCGTAAACCGCCGCAACCTACGTTATCCCTATGTACCCCTAATCTGCTGCCCTAACATCGCCGACCCCTATATTATATTTATTAACCCCTAATCTGCCCCCCACAACGTCGCCGCCAGCTACCTACACTTATTAACCCCTAATCTGCCGAGCGGACCACACCGCTACTATAATAAAGTTATTAACCCCTAATCCGCCTCACTAACCCTATCATAAATAGTATTAACCCCTAATCTGCCCTCCCTAACATCGCCGACACCTACCTTCAATTATTAACCCCTAATCTGCCGACCGGAGCTCACCGCTATTCTAATAAATGTATTAACCCCTAAAGCTAAGTCTAACCCTAACACTAACACCCCCCTAACTTAAATATAATTTACATCTAACGAAATAAATTAACTCTTATTAAATAACTTATTCCTATTTAAAGCTAAATACTTACCTGTAAAATAAATGCTAATATAGCTACAATATAAATTATAATTATATTATAGCTATTTTAGGATTAATATTTATTTTACAGGCAACTTTGTAATTATTTTAACCAGGTACAATAGCTATTAAATAGTTAATAACTATTTAATAGTTACCTAGTTAAAATAATAACAAATTTACCTGTAAAATAAATCCTAACCTAAGATATAATTAAACCTAACACTACCCTATCAATAAATTAATTAAATAAACTACCTACAATTACCTACAATTAACCTAACACTACACTATCAATAAATTAATTAAACACAATTCCTACAAATAAATACAATTAAATAAACTAGCTAAAGTACAAAAAATAAAAAAGAACTAAGTTACAAAAAATAAAAAAATATTTACAAACATAAGAAAAATATTACAACAATTTTAAACTAATTACACCTACTCTAAGCCCCCTAATAAAATAACAAAGCCCCCCAAAATAAAAAATTCCATACCCTATTCTAAATTAAAAAAGTTACAAGCTCTTTTACCTTACCAGCCCTGAACAGGGCCCTTTGCGGGGCATGCCCCAAGAATTTCAGCTCTTTTGCCTGTAAAAAAAAACATACCATACCCCCCCCAACATTACAACCCACCACCCACATACCCCTAATCTAACCCAAACCCCCCTTAAAGAAACCTAACACTAAGCCCCTGAAGATCTTCCTACCTTGTCTTCACCATCCAGGTATCACCGATCCGTCCTGGCTCCAACATCTTCATCCAACCCAAGCGGGGGTTGGCGATCCATCATCCGGTGGCTGAAGAGGTCCAGAAGAGGCTCCAAAGTCTTCCTCCTATCCGGCAAGAAGAGGACATCCGGACCGGCAAACATCTTCTCCAAGCGGCATCTTCGATCTTCTTCCATCCGGTGCGGAGCGGGTCCATCTTGAAGCAGGCGACGCGGATCCATCCTCTTCTTCCGTTGTCTCCCGACGAATGACGGTTCCTTTAAGGGACGTCATCCAAGATGGCGTCCCTCGAATTCCGATTGGCTGATAGGATTCTATCAGCCAATCGGAATTAAGGTAGGAATTTTCTGATTGGCTGCTGGAATCAGCCAATCAGAATCAAGTTCAATCCGATTGGCTGATCCAATCAGCCAATCAGATTGAGCTCGCATTCTATTGGCTGTTCCGATCAGCCAATAGAATGCGAGCTCAATCTGATTGGCTGATTGGATCAGCCAATCGGATTGAACTTGATTCTGATTGGCTGATTCCATCAGCCAATCAGAAAATTCCTACCTTAATTCCGATTGGCTGATAGAATCCTATCAGCCAATCGGAATTCGAGGGACGCCATCTTGGATGACGTCCCTTAATGGAACCGTCATTCGTCGGGAGACAACGGAAGAAGAGGATGGATCCGCGTCGCCTGCTTCAAGATGGACCCGCTCCGCACCGGATGGAAGAAGATCGAAGATGCCGCTTGGAGAAGATGTTTGCCGGTCCGGATGTCCTCTTCTTGCCGGATAGGAGGAAGACTTTGGAGCCTCTTCTGGACCTCTTCAGCCACCGGATGATGGATCGCCAACCCCCGCTTGGGTTGGATGAAGATGTTGGAGCCAGGACGGATCGGTGATACCTGGATGGTGAAGACAAGGTAGGAAGATCTTCAGGGGCTTAGTGTTAGGTTTCTTTAAGGGGGGTTTGGGTTAGATTAGGGGTATGTGGGTGGTGGGTTGTAATGTTGGGGGGGGTATGGTATGTTTTTTTTTACAGGCAAAAGAGCTGAAATTCTTGGGGCATGCCCCGCAAAGGGCCCTGTTCAGGGCTGGTAAGGTAAAAGAGCTTGTAACTTTTTTAATTTAGAATAGGGTAGGGAATTTTTTATTTTGGGGGGCTTTGTTATTTTATTAGGGGGCTTAGAGTAGGTGTAATTAGTTTAAAATTGTTGTAATATTTTTCTTATGTTTGTAAATATTTTTTTATTTTTTGTAACTTAGTTCTTTTTTATTTTTTGTACTTTAGCTAGTTTATTTAATTGTATTTATTTGTAGGAATTGTATTTAAATAATTTATTGATAGTGTAGTGTTAGGTTTAATTATATCTTAGGTTAGGATTTATTTTACAGGTAAATTTGTTATTATTTTAACTAGGTAACTATTAAATAGTTATTAACTATTTAATAGCTATTGTACCTGGTTAAAATAATTACAAAGTTGCCTGTAAAATAAATATTAATCCTAAAATAGCTATAATATAATTATAATTTATATTGTAGCTATATTAGCATTTATTTTACAGGTAAGTATTTAGCTTTAAATAGGAATCATTTATTTAATAAGAGTTAATTTATTTCATTAGATGTAAATTATATTTAAGTTAGGGGGGTGTTAGTGTTAGGGTTAGACTTAGCTTTAGGGGTTAATCCATTTATTATAGTAGCGATGAGCTCCGGTCGGCAGATTAGGGGTTAATAATTGAAGGTAGGTGTCGGCGATGTTAGGGAGGGCAGATTAGGGGTTAATACTATTTATGATAGGGTTAGTGAGGCGGGTTAGGGGTTAATAACTTTATTATAGTAGCGGTGCGGTCCGCTCGGCAGATTAGGGGTTAATAAGTGTAGGCAGGTGTCGGCGACGTTGAGGGGGGCAGATTAGGGGTTCATAAATATAATATAGGGGTCGGCGGTGTTAGGGGCAGCAGATTAGGGGTATATAGGGATAACGTAGGTGGCGGCACTTTGCGGTCGGAAGATTAGGGGTTAATTATTTTAAGTAGCTGGCGGCGACGTTGTGGGGGGCAGGTTAGGGGTTAATAAATGTAATACAGGGGTCGGCGGGGTTAGGGGCAGCAGATTAGGGGTACATAAGTATAACGTAGGTGGCGGTCGGCAGATTAGGGGTTAAAAAATTTTAATCGAGTGGCGGCGATGTGGGGGGATCTCGGTTTAGGGGTACATAGGTAGTTTATGGGTGTTAGTGTACTTTAGAGTACAGTAGTTAAGAGCTTTATGAACCGGCGTTAGCCCAGAAAGCTCTTAACTCCTGCTATTTTCAGGCGGCTGGAGTTTTGTCGTTAGAGCTCTACCGCTCACTTCAGAAACGACTCTAAATACCGGCGTTAGGAAGATCCCATTGAAAAGATAGGATACGCAAATGGCGTAGGGGGATCTGCGGTATGGAAAAGTCGCGGCTGAAAAGTGAGCGTTAGACCCTTTAATCACTGACTCCAAATACCAGCGGGCGGCCAAAACCAGCGTTAGGAGCCTCTAACGCTGGTTTTCACGGCTACCGCCGAACTCCAAATCTAGGCCTATGTTTGTAAATAATTTCAGTGAGAAACCTAAAGTTTATGAAAAATTTACGATTTTATTTTATTTGTTCGCATTTGGCTGTGAAATGGTGGCATGAAATACACCAAAATGGGCCTAGATCAATACTTTGGGTTGTCTACTAAAACAATGTATAGTTTTTATAGGTAAATATAAAACAAAGGCTCTATTTATGTTTAAATGTAGTGATGACAAAATGCTAAAAATGCTCTAGTCGTTTGGGGAAGGTTTTGTCTGAAATGCGCAGTCCTTAAAGGGTTAAATATCAATTTAAAAAAAGACACTAGTTGCTTCTGTTAAAAATACTGCAGATCCCTATCTCAAGAAAGCTTAATGTAAACTGTATTCCTAGAAATTGTACTTTATGAAATCTTATATCATAAAGAGCATCTTTCAGTTCTTTCTCACTATGTAGAATACGGTTATCATCCAGCAGGGATGCAAAAAGAAGCCAGCACTGCCAGTATAGGTCAAAATATACATGTCAGCAGAGAGGTATGGCTGCGGGACGAGTAAGTCTATTAAAACAATATTGATTACAGTACTGGCACAACATGCACTGGAAGATGAAGAGCCTACAGCTACTCAAGACCTGTGTTTTCCAACTGGGAACATCAATGCTAGAGCAGGAGAAATGCTATTAAAGTACTTTGGAAGCCTGCAGGGAGTGACACATGAGTTGCTTATAATACAAAAAATAATGTTAAAGCTTCAGTGGGGCACAATATATGGTTCTGACCTTAGAGAAAGTAATTTCTTCCATGCAAAGTTTGGTTAATAAGAAACTGTGGGCGGAAAAAAATAAAACTTTTAGTGAAAAGGGAAATATTAGGAAATGTTTTTTTTTACTAGTTGCAAGATTTACTTTAGAAAAGCTCAAAAGCTTTTGAAAACATTTAGTTTTCACTGTGTCCCTTATACATTTCAGACCACATTACGTGGGGAGTGCTAACAGTTACCTGCGAGCGATAATTGGTTTGGTTTGGGACGCTTGAGGAGAAAGCAGTGGCATTGCCTGAACAGCATCATCCTGAAAGACATTGGGCTCAGAGGGCAACAATTTATCTTTAAATTGAAGTGTTTTAGCTAAGCATGCAGCACAGAATTGCATAAGCAAAACAATTTGTGCTTTAAGGCATAGCAAGCATTTGTCAAAAGAGACAGAGTCTTGGTCCATGTCCATAATACTAAATAAAAAATTCCCCAAATTGTAGAATTTTTTTAAATACACTGTCACTTTAAGAATTTTTAATACCACAGCTGCTTAACGTTATGCAAAACAATCCTTTAAAATAATAAACCAACCAGACAACACCGGAGCTTAATTTACACAAACGCTCAAGCAGTCAGTTAGCCTGTTCTAGCTAAGCAAGCAAAGAAAACCAACTGGCAAATTTTAAGTTTAAGCATAAATCCCTGTATAAAACATAAGCCACACACATACTAATAAAGTGTTTCAACATAATTAGCCCAAAGAGGAAAAACGTCCATTAGTCTTTAGACCGCTGCTTCATAACTGCTGTTTCTGGCGAGCCTGAATGCTCGCTCGGAAACAGGGGCATCAAGCTCCATACGGAGCTTGATGAATCGGCCCTCTAGTCTCAACATACATAATCTGCCTGCCCATTGCCAAAGAAAATCCTATATAAAGGGTTTTAAAAATGTCCCCATCTACTGCATATGACATATTCTTCTGAAGTGCAATTCTCCAAGACCTAGAAGACAAAAAACACTTACCTGCAGTCTAGCTGTCCGGTAGGAAAGCAGCTCACAAGGCGTGAAAGGACACATACTCCTTACAGAGACATGTAGAAAAAGAAAGAAGAGAGTAACCAACTCTGGCTTTCTGTCCCATGGGCAGCAATGTGTTAGGAAACAAAGCAAGGACTACCTCCCAACTTCCTAACTGCTTAAAACCCGCCACTACTTTATTAAAGAGATTGACGTGGAATCAGCTAAACCCAAATCCTTGCTTGCAGGGAAAAGTACCCAAAAAATGAATTAGTTTCCACCAAACTTCACCTCCTCCATTGACAGAGGCAAAGAGAATGACTGGGGATTATGGGTAGGGGAGTGACACTTAACAGCTTTGCTGTGGTGCTCTTTGCCTCCTCCTGCTGGCCAGGAGTGATATTCAAACTAGTAATTGAATGACGTTGTGGACTCTCCATATCTTAAGAAAGAAAAGTGGTTTATCATGGGTGTTTGCACTCGTCAGGTTTACCGCTCAAATTACATGTTAAATGTAAACACCATCGCTTGTGCGCAATCACGATTTGCACTAGAATTATTACAACATCCTTCGAGCTCTGGTTAACTAGTTTGCGAAACTAAAGAGTTGCACAAAACACATCGAAAATACATAGCAAAATATACAGTTACTCTGATAATAACACTAATACAAATTATTAAAAAAAATATTGCCCACAAACGTTGTAAGCGCTCAAAAATATGAGGTCTTAGGTGTTAGAAACAAAATGCAGGTAAATGGCTTTAAAGGGACAGTCTACACCAGAATTTTTATTGTTTAAAAAGATATATAATCCTTGTATTACCCATTCCCTAGTTTTGCACAACCAACACAGTTATATAAATACACGTTTTACCTCTGTGATTACCTTGTATCTAAGCTTCTGCAAAATTCCCTCTTATTTCAGTTGTTTTGACAGACATTCATTTTAGCCAATCAGAGCTGTCTCACCTAAACTCCATATGTGTGAGCACAGTGTTAGCTATATGACACACAAAACAAAAACTGTCAAAATGCCCTGAGAGAAGAGGATACCTTCAAGGGCTTAGAAATTAGCATATAAACCACCTAGGTTTAGCTTTCAACTAAGAATACCAAGAGAACAAAGTAAAATTGGTGATAAAAGTAAATTGGAAAATTGTTTAAAATTACATTCTCTATCTGAATCATGAAAGTTTATTTTGGGCTACACTGTCCCTTTAACATAGAGATAGAAACATATACATGTCTTACCTTAGATTAAGCTGAAATAGCCTCCTGCACCTTTTCCATATCATGCAGCAGGAATGGCAAAAAAAATAATATTTTAAAATGAATATTGTTTCTGGCCACTTTGAAATGCCTGCCAAGCTCAGCCCACTGATGACATCATGATCTGGGCTGCATCTGCCATCCAATCAAAAAAAGACTCACTAGTTGGATTCAACAGACCATTTTTGGTTAAGTGCACTGGGTAGCGCTTGCTGATTGGTGGCTACATTTATAAATTTAACAGGAGCATGTTATTTTTTCTGTATATTCTTTCTTGGTATTTAAATTTATTTCCCATTACACTGCGGCTCAAATGTTCTGCTTTAGATATTTTTGGTTGCTTACATATGAAGACATTTGTTAGAATGAACATATGTGAGTATTAACTAGGGCATACGATTTCAAATATTAGGGGCAAAGGCATCACTACGTGGCGCACATAGACATATCATGCACATTCCATTGTAAACCAAGCAGCATTATTCCAGCCACTGTAGATGTGTCCTCCTCCCATGCTAATCCAATTAAAATACACATAGATATGTTGGGTAGGGTCAGTAGGTCTTTCATAAATATCTGTCAAGTAATAATTCCTTAAAAATAACTATAATATACAAATAAGGGCATTGACAATAATGTACAAAATGATCCCAAGAATTTGTTAAAAATGTAATTCAAAATTAGTCATGATGAAACATTTGATCTTTTTATTTATTTTGTGTTTATTTCTGCTATAATCATTCCATTTGAAGGCTTACTACAAGGTCAGGGTTACATACTACATTGTCTGTAGGATTATATTTTGTATATATTTTTTCTAATATATCATTAAAGGACCATTAAACTTGACGTTTCAACAATGCATAAAATGTTTCATTATTGCTAGTGAAACATCATTTCAATATATATTCATTATTTATTTTGCAGCCTTTTTGTGCATCTTCCCTAAGCTTTTCTGGTTTCAAATGCTTTTAAAGGTGGATAATCAGTTTTGCATCAACATTCATGATAGGAAAATAATTCTGTGCAATAGTAACTAAGTTGAATTAGTACTAAACCTCCTTAAAGGAATACAAGAGTGTAGGCTAACCCAGTCTGCACATGTGCAAACAGACAGCTAGATTACGAGTATTGCGTTAGAGGCTATGCGGTGCTAGCGAGCAGTTTTCTCTCACCGCTCACTTACCTGCAGTGCTCATTGCCGAACTCCAATACCAGCGCTGCTTAAGTCGGCGGTGAGCTGGTCGTACGTGCTCGTGCACGATTTCCCAATAGGAATCAATGGGGAGAGCCGGCTGAGAAAAAAAGTCTAACACCTGCAAAAAAGCAGCGTAAAGCTCCTTGACGCAGCCCCATTGATTACTTTGGGGAAATAAAAGTTATGTTTACACCTAACACCCTAACATGAACCCTGAGTCTAAAGACTCCTAATCATACATTTATTAACCCCTAATCTGCTGCCCCCGACATCACTGACACCTGCATTATATTTTTTAATCCCTAATCTGCCGCTCTGGACACCGCCGCCACCTACATTATACTTATGAACCCCTAATCTGCTGCCCCCAACATCACCGACACCTACATTATATTTATTAACCCCTAATCTGCCATCCCCAATGTCGCCGCCACCTACCTACACTTATTAACCCCTAATCTGCCACCCCCAATGTCGCCGCCACTATAATAAACATATTAACCCCTAAACCGCTGTACTCCCTAATCTGTTGTCCCTAACATCAACGCCACCTATCTACATTTATTAACCCCTAATCTGCCACCCCCAACGTCGCCGCCACTATACTAAATGTATTAACCCCTAAACCTTAGTCTAACCCTAACACCCACTAACTTAAATATAATTTAAATAAATCTAAAGAAAATTACTATCATTAACTACATTATTCCTATTTAAAACTAAATACTTACCTATAAAATAAACCCTAAAATAGCTACAATATAACTAATAGTTACATTGTAGCTATCTTAGGGTTTATTTTTATTTTAGAGGCAAGTTTGTATTTATTTTAACTAGGTAGAATAGTTACTAAATAGTTATTAACTATTTAATAACTACCTAGCTAAAACAAATACAAACTTACCTGTAAAATAAAACCTAACCTAAGTTACACTAACACCTAACACTACACTATAATTAAATAAATTAACTAAATTAACAACAATTAAATCAATTAAATTAAATTAGCTAAAGAACAAAAAAACACACTAAATTACAGAAAATAATAAACAAATTACAGATCTTTAAACTAATTACACCTAATTTAATAGCCCCCCCCCCAAAAAAAAACCTAGCCTAACCTAAACTACCAATAACCCTTAAAAGGGCCTTTTGCGGGGCAATGCCCCAAAGTAATGAGCTCTTTTTCCTGTTAAAAAAAAATACAAACAACCCCCCCAACAGTAAAACCCACCACCCACTAAACCAACCCCCAAATAAAATACTATATAAAAATATCTAAGCAGGGCATTTGGATGGGCACAGCCCTTAAAAGGGCAGTTAGCTCTTTTGTAAGCCCAATCCCTAACCTAAAAAATAAAACCGACCCAATACACCCTTAAAAACCTAACACTAAACCCCTGAAGATCGACTTACTAGGAGAAGTCTTCATCCAAGCCGGGCCAAAGTCCTTAACGAAGCCGGGAGAAGTCTTCATCCAAGCCGGGCGAAGTGGTCCTCAAGATGGGCAGAAGTCTTCATCCAGATGGCATCTTCTATCATCATCCATCCGGCGCGGAGCGGGTCCATCATCAAGACATCCGACGTGGAGCATCCTCTTCATCTGACGACTAAAGACGAATGAAGGTACCTTTAAGTGACATCATCCAAGATGGCGTCCCTTAGATTCCGATTGGTTGACAGAATTCTATCAGCCAATTGGAATTAAGGTAGAAAAAATCCTATTGGCTGATGCAATCAGCCAATAGGATTGAAGTTCAATCCTATTGGCTGATCCAATCAGCCAATAGGATTGAGCTCGCATTTTATTGACTGATGCCAATAGAATGGCTTTTTTAAGGGTGTATTGGGTGGGTTTTATTTTTAGGTTAGGGTTTGGGCTTGCAAAAGAGCTAACTGCCCTTTTAAGGGCAATGCCCATCCAAATGCCCTTTTCAGGGCAATGGGGAGCTTAGGTTTTTTTTAGATAGTATTTGATTTGGGGGGTTGGTTGTGTGGGTTTTACTGTTGGGGGGGTTGTTTGTATTTTTTTTACATGAAAAAGAGCTGATTACTTTGGGGCAATGCCCCGCAAAAGGTCATTTTAAGGGCTATTGGTAGTTTAGTTTAGGCTTGGGTTTTTTTTATTTTGGGGGGCTTTTTTATTTTGATAGGGCTATTAGATGAGGTGTAATTAGTTTAAATATCTTGTAATTTGTTTATTATTTTCTGTAATTTAGTGTTTTTTTTTTTTCTACTTTAGCTAATTTAATTTATTTAATTGTTGTTAATTTAGTTAATTTATTTAATTATAGTGTAGTGTTAGGTGTTAGTGTAACTTAGGTTAGGTTTTATTTTACAGGTACTTTTGTATTTATTTTAGCTAGGTAGTTAACAAATAGTTAATAACTATTTAACAACTATTCTACCTAGTTACTATTAGTTATATTGTAGCTAGCTTAGGGTTTATAGGTAAGTATTTATTTTTAAATAGGAATAATGTTGTTAATGATAGTAATTTTCTTTAGATTTATTTCAATTATATTTAAGTTAGGGGGTGTTAGGATTAGACTTATATTTAGGGGTTAATAAATGTAGGTAGGTGGTGGCGATGTTGGGGACGGCAGATTAGGGGTTAATAAATGTAGGTAGGTGGCGTCAATGTTAGGGACGGCAGATTAGGGGTTAATAATATTTAACTAATGTTTGCGAGGCGGGAGTGCAGCAGTTTAGGGGTTAATATGTTTATTATTATAGCGGAGGCGACGTATGGGGCGGCAGATTAGGGGTTAATGAGTGTAGGTAGGTGGCGGCGACATTGGGGTCGGCAGATTAGGGGTTAATAAATATAATGTAGGTGTCGGCGATGTTGGGGGCAGCAGATTAGGGGTTCATAAATATAATGTAGGTGACGGCGGTGTCCGGAGCGGCAGATTAGGTGTTAATTTTTTTATTTTCATGTTTGCGATGCGGGAGGGCCTCGGTTTAGGGGTTAATAGGAAGTTTATGGGTGTTAGCGTACTTTTTAGCACTTTAGTTATGAGTTTTATGTTACAGCATTGTACCATAAAACTCTTAACTACTGACTTTAGAATGTGTTACGGATCTTGACAGGGTAGTGTACCGCTTACTTTTTGGCCTCCAAGGACAGACTCGTAATACCGGCGCTATGGAAGTCCCATAGAAAAAAGACTTTATGAAGTTTATGTAAGTCGTTTTGCGGTAAGGCCAAAGAAGTGTACGGTGACCCTAAACCTTTAAGACTCGTAATAGCAGTGGTAGTGAAAAACCAGCGTTAGGACCTGTTAACACTGTTTTTTTAACCTAACCCACAACGCACAGAGTTTGTGCTATAGCTAAATATTTGTTTATGATTGGTTAGCAGGGCTTCTTTTGTTCTAATTGACAGGGAAATCATAGAAAAGAAAAAACATAAAACAATATACTCATTTGACAAAATAAAGCTGCAGTTTTCATTGCAAAATCATTCTTATATATGAAGGTCCATAATCATGTAGTTTACAATTTGTGTTTAGTGTCCCTTTAAGGTTTAGTTGTATGAACCTAAAAATATACATTTGTCAAGTGCACTTAAGTTTTGCCTGTGACAGCTAATATGGCAACTGAACACCCAAATAAACTAAATTGGCGGAACTGAAGGCTTTGAAAAATACGAAACAAATCTTTCGGACCAAACAAATTTTTTACCCGTACACATGCCTAGTACATAAACCGTTTCTCTTGAATGTGTCTGTTCTCTCATCTACACACTCACAACCACACACTTGGATAACTCATAATACTGTATCATTTGTGTTTCAATCCCACCTCTATGCTGACTATGCTCAAATCAATATAACTTCTCCCATCCTATAGTCCTTGATTCTATATTGAGTCACACACTGTCTCACTCTCACAACATCAAAAACAAGATACCTAAGTTAAAAAAGTGTAATGTTTTTTTTTTTTTAAATCAACATGCCAGTTCCTGAAATCTCCATCCTGTTGATGGCTCCATTATTACAATTTCACCCCATGTCCGTGCCCTCAGTATAAATTGCTTACAAGTGGCTGGTTAATGCTACCGTGAGCTCGCAGAAGCAATTAGTGGTCCTAGGGGTCCATTTATCATTGAAGGCTTCGCCAGATACACGGGGCATCAAGCTCAGTTCGGAGCTTGATAAAAAAAAAAACTTAAAATTAACTAGAGATCAGATTTCTGGTTAATTTTAAAAATGTGCCCCAAATGCCCACAAACTTAAAGTGAAAGTCAATCCTAGCATTTTAAAAACAAATAAAGGGGACTTTCATTCATGAAGTATAAGATACTTCATGTAGAAAGATCCTTTATTTGCTTCAATCGATCGCCATTCTTAGCTGCTACAGCAGCCTACGGCTAAAAAATCTTTTTGCTAAGAGGTGACGTTTTCACCTCTTAGCCAATAGCCGTACGGTAAATCCGGCTTCCATGGGCGCCAAGCTGGATTTACCTCACGACTATTGGCTAAGAGGTGAAAACGTCACCTCTTAGCAAAAAGATTTTTTAGCCGTGGGCTGCTGTAGCAGCTAAGAATGGCGATCAGTTGAAACAAATAAAGGAGCTTTCACTTTAAATGTAAGCTTCTATAATAATGAAAATAAAAAATAGTATCTTTAATGTTTAAAAAAAAAAAAAAAAAAAACGGGTGTGGGGTGTTAGAAAAAAAAATCACTGAAAATTGCCTTTACATAGTCTATGGGGACTGTGTGCTCCCTGTAAATATATATGTATATAAGCCTATACATATATATTAACACTTTGCTGCCCATCGCTGTATGACTTTCCCCCTTCGCTGTAAGCTCCATAGGCAGTCCTTTATTATAACCCCCTAGAATGTAAGCTCCTTGGGCAAAATCTATTGTTATATATCTGTATAATACTTCTAAAATAACTGTAAGCTTCTTACAAATAAAGCCACAAAAATGTGCTGCCCCTCCACCTAACTGCTGCCCTAGGTAAGTGCTTTGTTTGCCTAGGCCAAAATGTGCCCCTGAGGGGAGCATTTTATTAATTCAGGTTGCAGGTTCATCTATCTTATCCTGAAAAACATTATACACAGCAGCATGAATATTATTACTGTTACTACTGAGTGTTTGTTTGCACCAGGGCCCTCTGTTTAGTAGGTCTGCTACTGAATGAGACTACATTTACAACAAGTATAATGATTTAAAGCAGTGGCACTCTTTACATAAAGCAATTTTTGCAATGCATAAAAGCTATGTTCATTGCATTCGGTAGCTGCCTTTTGTGATATTATTAATAAATGGGTGCATTCATGTGCATACGCATGAGTGGGTATGCATGTGTTTATGTGTATGTATGCATGAGTGGGTATGCATGTGTTTATGTGTATGTATGCATGAGTGGGTATGCATGTGTTTATGTGTATGTATGCATGAGTGGGTATGTTTATGTGTATGTATGTATGAGTGAATGAGCTTGTATAAATGTTTGTTTGTTTGTTTGTCTATCTATATTATATAACAAAGATGATAAGCTGCTTTGCTTTTTTATTGGCCATGTTGCAACAAGATAAAGATAATCTGCCACATTGCCTCTCCCTATATTGGGCCCCAGATCCGCCACTGTGGAGGGTTAAAAAAAAACTTGCACCAAGGCCCTCTGTTTATTAGCAATTGTAAGAAATCTGCTAAATTTACAGTGAAACCTAGTTTGCAACCATTTTTTACAAATATATTTTTATTGTGGTTTGAGTTTGAGGCATTACAAATACAAGTCAATCAACTGTGTCCCAGTAGTACATTCACTTAAGTGAACAATGGTAAGCAGGGAAATAATGTCAACTTACACGAAAACAATTACTAAAAGTGTAGTATTTTAAATATAATAGCCATAATCAATATATATCAGAGCTAAAGATAAACTTTCAAACCTCTAATTTTTTCAACTTCCTGTATTTATCAGAGGCCACACATGGACCTCATCATTCATCTTAACCACAAGTCATCAGACGATTATGTATTTTAATAAACATCTATAGAACTATCCCCTGTAAATATCAAGACTTAGGAAATAAAGATTTTCCCCTAATATAATTGGTTGTCGCTATTGGACCCCTCTGCACAAGTATGAAGTTTAATGGGGAGTAACAGGGAATTAACAAAAAGGGCCTCTTTTGGCCCCATGCAGTATAATAACTAGCATATTAGAGAGGAGATATTCAACATAACGCATTACATAATGGATAGCGACCAAAAGTCCTAGACTTTATCCAAATGTACATAATAGATCTATACCTAGCTAACAAAGTAAACGTTCCATGAAACCCTTAGTTGTGAAGCTAATTCTATAAGACTGATGTTAGTTTTAGCCACAGGATATATGAAAGTTTAAACTCAAACTTACATAATAGTCAGAGATCTCACAAACTCATAAAAGTGCTAAAAATAGAGGCTGAAGGTCCAAACTAATAAGAAGTCTATGCTATTAAGGTCAATGTGCTAATCTGTGTAGTTTGCAGAACACTAAAATAGGGTGGTACATCTAATGTAGAATGCCACTAATATACTACTTACAGGGGGATAAGATGGCATGAATGTTTAGAGAAACCATAACGGCACTTGTAATGGATTAATAATTCATAGCCCAATATCCATGGTGACCTCTGTAGGTATATATGTGTCACATTGCAAGTGTTTCCTTCATCATTATCTCTCTCTGTTCGAATGACTGGTGTTACTGGACAACAAGCAGCTGATATTATTCCAAGTTGAAAAAGATGACTTTCGGGGGGTGTAGAGTGCCAAACAGATAAAAAAAAATAAGCGTTTTCTTCCTGCACAGTCCCAACAATGGGTAAGATTAGGCAAAGCTTATGCTCCGGGGAGTGTCCTATGATATTTTCTCCAGCACTTGTGGAAGTTCCCTGGACTTAACCTGCAGCCAATGGATTTAAGCTCATACAGTTACAGTCAGAGCAATAGTTAAATGTTGTCTGTATCGGCAAGAGTATTGTGGAAACTCTTCCTGAGTAAAAATATATTCATGTTTGTTTTTTACCTATTCACCCCTGGGTGCTGGGTAGGTTGTACATTAGCTCATAATCACAAATCCAATCTGTTATTAATAACCTCAGGATGGCCAAGTGAATTGGTACTTTTTAATCTCAAAAAGAGGCATACAGTATATATAGAGTATTAGTGAGCTAACACTATGCTTGCATACGGCTAGATTACGAGTTGTGCGCTATGAGGGGTGCGGTGCTAACTTGCAATTTATTGTCACCGCTCACTTACCGTCAGTGCTGGTATTATGGGTTTTTATCAACCTGGCGATAACAGGCAAGAAGTGAGCGTACACCAAAATTGCGCTCCACACTGCACTCCAATACCAGTGCTGCTTAAGTGAGCGGTGAGCTGCTTAAGTGATATGTGCTCGTGCCCGATTTCCCCATAGACATCAATGGGGAGAGCCGGCTGAGAAAAAGTCTAACACCTGCAAAAAAGCAGCGTAAAGCTCTTTAACGCAGCCCCATTGATTCCTATGGGGAAAATAAAATTATGTTTACACCTAACACCCTAACATGAACCCGAGTCTAAACACCCCTAATCTTACACTTATTACCCCTAATCTGCCGCCCCCGACATCCCCGACACCTACATTATATTTATTAACCCCTAATCTGCCACTCCGGACATCGCCGCCACCTACATTATACTTATTAACTCCTAAGCTGCTGCCCCCAACATCGCCAACACTATATTAAATGTATTAACCCCTAAATCTAAGTCTAACCCTAACACCCCCTAACTTAAATATATTTAAAATAAATCTAAATAAAATTCCTATCATTACCTAAATTATTTCTATTTAAAACTAAATACTTACCTATAAAATAAAGCCTAAGTTAGCTACAATATAACTAATAGTTACATTGTAGCTAGCTTAGGCTTTATTTTTATTTTACAGGCAAGTTTGTATTTATTTTAACTAGGTAGAATAGTTACTAAATAGTTATTAACTATTCAATAACTACCTAGCTAAAATAAATACAAATTGACCTGTAAAATAAAACCTAACCTATGTTACAATAACACCTAACACTACACTACAATTAAATAAATTCCCTACATTAAATACAATTAAATAAATTAAATAAAATTAGCTAAATTACAAAAAAAACAAAACACTAAATTACAGAAAATAAAAAACAAATTACAAGATCTTTAAACTAATTACACCTAATCTAATAGCCCTATCAAAATAAAAAATCCCCCCCAAAATAAAAAAAAATCCTAGCCTAAACTAAACTACCAATAGCCCTTAAAAGGGCTTTTTGTGGGGCATTGCCCCAAAGAAATCAGCTCTTTTACCTGTAAAATAAAATACAAACAACCCCCCCAACAGTAAAACCCACCACCCACACAACTAACCCCCCAAATAAAAGCCTAACTAAAAAAACCTAAGCTCCCCATTGCCCTGAAAAGGGCATTTGGATGGGCATTGCCCTTAAAAGGGAATTTAGCTCTATTGCTGCCCAAAGCCCTAACCTAAAAATAAAACCCACCCAATACACCCTTAAAAAATCCTAACACTAACCCCCGAAGATTCACTTACCGGGAGAATTCTTCCTCCAAACGGCAAGATGTCCTCAATGTAGCCGGTAGAAGTGGTCCTCCAGAAGGGCAAAAGTGGTCCTCCAGAAGGGCAGAAGTCTTCATCCAGACGGCATCTTCTATCTTCATCTATTCGACGACGAGGAACCTCCTCTTCTTCCGACGTCTTCTTCTGGAATGACGGTACCTTTAAGTGACGTCATCCAAGATGGCGTCCCTTTAGATTCCAATTGGCTGATAGAATTCTATCAGCCAATCGGAATAAAGGTTGAAAAAATCCTATTGGCTGATGCAATCAGCCTATAGGTTTGAACTTCAATCCTATTGGCTGATCCAATCAGCCAATAGGATTGAGCTTGCATTCTATTGGCTGTTCCAATATTTTTTACAGTTAAAAGAGCTGATTTCTTTGGGGCAATGCTCCTTTTAACGGCTATTGGTAGTTTAGTTTAGGCTAGGGTTTTTTTTTTTTTTTTTGTGGGGCTATTTTTATTTTGATAGGGTTATTAGATTAGGTGTAATTAGTTTAAAGAGATTGTAATTTGTTTTTTATTTTCTGTAATTTAGTGTTTTTTTTTTTTTTGTAATTTAGCTAATTTTATTTAATTTATTTAATAGTATTTAATGTAGGGAATTTATTTAATTGTAGTGTAGTGTTAGGTGTTATTGTAACTATTTAGTAACTATTCTACCTAGTTAAAATAAATACAAACTAGCCTGTAAAATAAAAATAAACCCTAAGCTAGCTACAATGTAACTATTAGTTATATTGTAGCTAGCTTAGGGTTTATTTTATAGGTAAGTATTTAGTTTTAAAGAGGAATTATTTAGTTAATGATAGGAATTTGTCTTTATATTTATTTTAATTATATTTAAGTTAGGGGGTGTTAGGGTTAGGGTTAGACTTAGATTCAGGGGTTAATAAATATAATATAGTCGTGGTGACGTTGGGCGCAGCAGATTATGGGTTAATAAATATAGGTAGGTCGCGGCAATGTTAGGGATGGCAGATTAGGGGATAATAATATTTAACTAGTGTTTGCATTGTGGGAGTGCGGCGGTTTAGGGGTTAATATGTTTTTTTCTAGTGGCGGCGAAGTCCGGAGCGGCAGATTAGGGGTTAAAAAATTTATTATAGTGTTTGCGATTAGTGATGTCACGAACCTAAAAATTTCGGTTCGCGAACGGTGGACTCAAACTTCCGCAACTGTTCGCAAATGGGCGAACCGCCATTGACTTCAATAGGCAGGCTACTTTAAAACCAACAGGGACTCTTTCTGGCCACAATAGTGATGGAAAAGTTGTTTCAGGGGGACTAACACCTGGACTGTGGCATGCCGAAGGGGGATCCATGGCAAAAATCCCCTGGAAAATTACATAGTTGATGCAGAGTCTGGTTTTAATCCATAAAGGGCATAAATCACCTAACATTCCTAAATTGTTTGGAATAACGTGCTAGTGTTATTTAAATAATTAAATAACACTAGCAGACTGATGTAAAAGTTTTTTTTTAAAAAATTACACTAATGTTACAACAGATATGAGTGGTGGCACTGAGGAAGTAGGCACAGTATATGCTGTGAGCCTAACACACAGGCTGGCACTAGTGGCAGGCTGGCCTGGCAACTAAAATTAAATAACACTAGCAGACTGATGTAAAAGTTTTTTTTTTTTAAAAATTACACTAATGTTACAACAGATATGAGTGGTGGCACTGAGGAAGTAGGCACAGTTTATGCTGTGAGCCTGACACACAGGCTGGCACTAGTGGCAGGCTGGCCTGGCAACTAAAATAACACTAGCAGACTGATGTAAAAAAAATTAAAAAAAATGTTTACACTAATGTTACAACAGATATGAGTGGTGGCACTGAGGCTGGCAGTAGCAGGCTGGCCTGGCAACTGAAATTAGATTACACTAGCAGACTGATGTAAAAGTTTAAAAAAAAAAAATTACACTAATGTTACACCAGATATGAGTGGTGGGCTGGTGGCACTGAGCAATTAGGCACAGTATATGCTGTGAGCCTGACACACAGGCCTGCTGGCAAATGAAATTAGATTACACTAGCAGAATGATGTAAAACTTTTTTTTTTTTTAAATTTACACTAATGTTACACCAGATATGAGTGGTGGCAGTGAGCAAGTAGGCACAGTATATGCTGTGACACACAGGCTGACAGACAGGCAAATGCAATTAGATTACAAAAAAAAACAAAAAACGACTGAAGTTCTAGCCCTAAAAAGGGCTTTTTGGGCTGCTGTCCTTACAGCAGTGATCAGATGAGTCCTTCAGGACTGTAGTGGACATTGAATACACTAGCCTAGCTATCAATTTCCCTATAAAATCATCAGCAGCAGCACTATCCCTGCTCTCACTAAGAATGCAGGATCAGAATGAATCTAAAATGGCTGCTGCCCAGGAGCTGGGAGGGTCTAGGAGGGAGTGTCTGCTGCTGATTGGCTGAAATGTGTCTGCAGACTGTGAGATACAGGGTCAAAGTTTACTCAATGATGATGAATAGGGGGCGGATCGAACATCGCATATGTTCGCCCGCCTCGGCGAACACGAACAAGCTAAGATCGCCGGGAACTGTTCTCCGGCGAACTGTTCGCGACATCACTATTTGCGATGAGGGAGGGTCTCGGTTTAGGGGTTAATAGGTAGTTTATGGGTGTTAGTGTACTTTTTAGCACTTTAGTTATGAGTTTTATGCTACAGCTTTGTAGCATAAAACTCATAACTACTGACTTTAGAATGTGTTAGGAATCTTGGCGGTATAGGGTATACCGCTCACTTTTTGGCCTCCCAGGCAGACTCGTAATACCGGCGCTATGGAAGTCCCATAGTAAAAAAGCCTTTATGAAATTTATGTAATTTGCTTTGCGTGCAGGCGTAAAAAAACAGCGTTAGGACCTGTTATCTCTGCTTTTTTACCTTAACGCACAACTCATAATCTAGCCGTTAATTAGAAAATGTCTTTACTTATCCGCTTGTAGGTCCAAATTTTTCTGTACTTTTTTCAGGAGCTTCCTTTGCGCTACTATCTTCTCTCCCTCTGCGCTCTCAACTTTCCTCCTTGGCTCTAGCATGTTTTAGTCAGATGCACGTGATCTGTACATCACTCTGGATTAACCTTCTATACTGTAAGCACCTGGGGTCACCATTTGAAAACTTTGTGCTCCACTCAGTTACAATCAGGCAAACATCCAATAAAGTGTAGATACTGAGGAACACTTGTATTAAAACATGCCTTAAATTTCACATCTTCATTAAAACATCTTGGCCACAACACGAACAGAATATCTCATATTGTTACTGTGATGCCATTGTTGCAATCTGGTGTGATGTGACCTAGTGATGCCGTTGTTGCAATCTGGTGCACAGTAACAATATGGTTATGTTGTTAATGTTTATGCCATGATGATTTTACCAAAGATATGACATTAAAGCTATGTTTTATTATAAGTACCCCTAACTATCTACCCTTTATTGAAAGAATATATTCACCCTAAGTTGCTATTCTCTCAGCTCCTAGTTTTGCATCCATTAGTGGCTGCCACCTGGACAGACACACCCCCAGAAACCATTTTTATATTTAGTGACTGCACAGTAAATGTTCTATAAAGAAGCTTTAAAAACATGTCCTCTCCACACTGGTGAGATTCACATTCACTGGAGATGTGGGCAGATTGTTGAACAGGCAGCAACCCCTATTGTTTCCTATGTAAAGCACATTGCCACTTTTCTGGATAGCAAGGGTTAACCAACTTTTTTTATAACATTTTGGCAGATGGATGGAATGTGAGACTAGAGATTCTGAGATAAGCATTTCTTGCAGATCTGACAATCCTTTGAGCATTGGACCTTAAGTATAGCAGCCATTTTTCTATAGAATGATAGATAAGTGGGGCTGCTCTACCTGTAAACTCAGCCAAATTAAATGGATTGTAGCTTAATTGAGCAGAAACAGCTATTTCATATATAAAAAGAAGTATTAAGGATCTATTTATTGGCTGCACCTGCACCAAAAGTATGCAAAATTTATATTCTAATCTTCTAAATACATATAAAAAGTAAGTGCTTTTAACATTAATCTATAAATATGTTTCCAACTTTCCATCAAAATATTTTTTTCCTTTAAACACATTCAACTATAAAATAAAAATCTGCATAAGCAAATTATTGTCATCAAGATGCTGTCTCTTGAAATTCACATTTAAATTAGACAGCAGGAATGTTGCACAGCAATGAGGCATGCTGGGAAGTCTGCAGTGTAGGAAAGTGTTTACCTGCTATGATGCATAAAGAATTAATGTCCTGTAAAGATACTAGAGATTTACTGTATAGATCTCAACACAAGACAAGCAATAACAACACTTTATAGAATTTTTAAATAAATTTGTCTTTGCATTTGAAGGTACAGTGAAGTTAATATTAGTCTGAACAGCCCTGGCATACTGTACTATTGCAGAATAGATTGAACTAAAAAGGGCTAGATTACAAGTGAAGATCAAGAATATTGTTATTGACCACTAATTGTGTTCAAGTTAAAGGTATATGATAGGCCAGAAGATATTCTAAGTTCGTCTTTACGTGCACATTGGACTATCACGCGTGCAAAAAGCTTATTTGTAGCAAAGTTAACCCTTGAGCAGGAGCGTTAAATCAATAAATGTGTCCCTAAATCATTTTTAGTTGCTTAAGAATTTGAAGGCTGTAGACCATTAATCTAGTATAGTAAGTGCATATGGAAATGGGAAATACTAATAAATGCTTCGGTACAGTAAGATTTAGATATTAATGACATTATTCCTCAATAACAAATCCATTATCCTAATGGTCTATTGTAAAAGTGTGGCCAATGTAATACATATTCTGTTCTTTAATTGGTTAAGGATGGAAAATGGTAGCTCACACTTGGCAAATGGAATCATGCATTAAAAGAGAGAGATTACATAAAATGTTATCATTTACATTGTAAGGTACACTTCCAGGATTACACTACTTTTACTGTGGGTATGATTCAGAAATGAAAGACAAGCAATGTATTGTAGTTGCATTTTGCTTTGAATACCAGAGCTTTTTTGCTGTTTGAAACCTATTATACAAACACCATTTGTGCCATATGCTTTCATGTTATTGAAGACAACGGTGCTTAACCAATTTTATTACCTTAGATGTAAGAAAAAACATTTGTGAAATGAATGTCTCGATAAAAAAAAAAGAATCAGCACATCTGAAAATAGCAAAATGAATGATGGTTCATACTAGACGTGTAGCAATGAATAATTTGTTTAGGACTAATCATTCAGAGCGAATATTCTGAAAAAAAAAATGTAAATTATTGGTTTGCTGCATTTTTCAATATTCGTTACGGTAAAATGAATATAAATGTTCCTTTACTGCAGGTGAAAAAGTATCACCTTTTTTTTATACTTACCTATAGTGAGCTATTAGTCACACTAATCACAGAGCCCAGGACCACTCTAATAGGAGGCTTAGAACGGCAGATCCCAAAGCCCGCGTTAAAGGACCTGATTATTTAACACAGGCTCTGGGATCCATTGCGCTAAGCCTCCTATTAGAGAAGCCGTAGGTTCTGTGAAGAAGGGTCAGGAATAGTGCAGCTCCCTACACATTATAGGGAAGTACTTTACCTTTTAAATCTATTTTAAAGGAAACAAATGTATACTAATGAATTTTGATAGTATATTTAAATTTTCTTTAAATTAGTTTGTGCATTCGTTTGGATATTTGTTTTGTTTAAATGAATGAATGAAATTACTTCCCCCAGTAGTAACATTACTGATTACTATATTAACCTACTAGCCTGGCCACTGACCTTACTAAGCCTGCCTACCTACCTGCATGCAACCAATACTTATGCACAATTGCGCAATAAGTGGGAAGGAAGTTAGGAAAGAGATGCATTTCTCCCACGTTGAATGTCGTCCCTGACTGGTTCTGAGTCTTTGGTTATGCTGCAACTTCCCCCACAGAGACAGAGGACAGAAGTGGTCTGGGTCTGACAGTGTTTGACTCTGAAGTGCTACCCCTTGTCAAGTGCTTCCTTGGTCTATTGGACCCACTTGGTCCCATGGTTGAGCTGGCACTGAATATAGGCACAAAAGGAAACTTTGAAAACTTGAAAGAAAAAATGAAAGAGAAAATAAAACGAGATTACCTATCGCCAGCGTTGAAATAGCAAGACATGACTGTGAGTTGAGATATTTCACAGGGACAGTAGAGTATTTATGAATTCTGGATGATTGACTAAGGTTTAGGTAAAAAATCCCTATAATATCCTCTGTGTTCCAAGTGTGTTTTGGAAGTTGTTGCTGTTGTAATGGTATTAACCACTTAATAGGTTCTTGTTTCATGTGCAAGATTTCTTATTTTGGTCACTTAACACAACTATAGATGTTAATGACAAGGACACTCACTGACCATATGCTCTGAGAGACAGTTAAAATGAGGATAATTGGGGGGCAGAGCCAACTGCCAACATGGATGGTCGCTAAACAATGGAGCTCTGTTCAACAGTGTACTGAAGAGGCTAACTACTACTTATAATCTGCATAACAACTATTACAACTGCCTCCTAACAGCTCCTAGACTGCTCCGAAGCTTTTTAGTATCTCTGCAGACCCAATTGCTTCAGCCATAACTGTGGAATTTAGGATCATAGGTCCTAAGATGCACGGCCTTGAATGTGGAGGGATTTTACGATACACTGCAGTCCTTACTCGAAAATTTGGAATCTAAGATGGACACCTATTTTGAGGATCTCATCACAACCTGCAGTAGGGCGGATAGTGACTGCTCCACCTCGCCGAATAGAGAAGTGCCAAATCCCAGTGGTAAGGGAGACCGAAACAAAACGGGTCAGAATGGGCCACCTTCAGATAGCTTTGAGCCAGAGGTGGAGATTCCACCGCATCCGGTAATGTTTGAGACAAGTGAGAGTCAGCCTGTGGCAGCAGCAGAACGTACGCTTAAATCCACAAGGTACAGGGATACAGAGACTCAGATTATTAGGTATATATCCCCGGTTTCCTATGTCACTAACCTGTGCCCTGGCAAGCCTCTGGCTTCTATGTACTCCGGGAGTCTGGAAGCCCACGATATTACTGCCTTTTATGAACATAATTGCAGCGTATAACACTCCTCTCTCCTTCAATATACTTGCGACATAGCGTCGTACGATCTCAGCACATGGCCTCAAAGACTGTACAAAGAAATTTGGAAACGCAGGAGACAGATAAGCCCTATTGACTGTAATCCTCTCCTCTTTTTAGTACAAGTACAGAAACAGACACTATCCAGGGTATCCCTATTACCCCAGCTTAATGTTGAGCTCACATACTATGCAAGAGTCCTCTCTACTTACCAAAAAAGCTTTTATTATGTTATCAAATGGTTCGTATGTAGCAATGTTTTTTTGTTAATAATCTATATGTGTATGTATAGACAGCCATCATGAAAGTGATCTCTTTTTCTCTAGTAATGAGATGTCTGTATTGCTATTCAGATGTATATCTACTGAATGTCTAACTTTTCTAATTACCTAAGCATAACGTTCTATTTACAATAAATCTTGATTGGTCTTAGCTGGAGCTATTATGGCTAATCCTAGTATATTCCCTTAGTCTTATATTTTATATTTAATAGGTTATTATTCCTACTATAGATTTATTGCTGTTATTATAAGACCCTTCCAGTCATCAACCTATACATATAGCTTTAACTCCCTGATGACATACCCTCTTTTTTGTCCACATGCATTTCAAGTTACTCAATATCATATGATCCACACCGTCATTTTATCATACACCTAACACTTTAATAGCAACCCTTGAGAACCCGCCATGTCCCTTAAAATGCCTTTATTTATATGGCTCCGCCCCTCCACGCTTCCCCTCATTTAAATTGCAGTGCTTACCCACTGAAATCCCCCCCCCCTTATTATATTCTCACTCTTTCTCTTTTTGAAGCTCCTAAAGAGCTACCCATCGGGCCATCAGTTATCTCTTATACTTATGGATCATTTGGCCTAAAACTGTGTTCCCAACTGGTCAGTCATTTATGCTATTTTGTATTGCAAAAATCATGGTTTCATTAGCCTACCAACTGTGTATTTTATAACTGCCGAAATATTTTGCTCAATTTTGTTTGTCCTGTTATCAAAAGGTGCTTTATGTTTTATGTCTGTTACACAAAACCTCAATAAAAAAATATTTAAAAAAAAAAATGAAGATAATTGAATTACATGATCTCTCCTTTACAGTGACATCCCTAGAAAACTCTTCTTGGGGTGCACTTCCACAGTGTCTGGGGAGAGTGGTTATGGGTAGCCACTGGAGTGTTAACATTGCTAGAAGTTAACTATTTGCATTTTTTGGGTAGCAATGTTGACATTTAAAAGGTTAAGGTTATATTTGGGGTTTGTACTGTATATACAGGTACAGTATAGTATATATATATGTACATATATATATATATATATATATATATATATATATACTGTATATATATGTAGATTCTGGCTTTCTCACACACTACCATAACTTTCTATAATCCCTCATTTTATTGTCCTATATTGGTTTCTTTCTCCTTTTGTTTTTCCTCTCATCTGGCCTATTTACTCTCCTCTGTTTATTTATTCTTTCTGGCTATTCTCAGCTATTTTCTCCTTCAGACACAATGGGGCCTAGTTATCAAGCCGTCAACCTCAAATACGCTGGAATTCCGCAGCGTATTTGTGGCGAGGCTGATTCGCCTTAGTTATCAAAGGCTCGAGACCGGCAAAAGTAGAATTTTGTGACGTAAACTTCGATCCGCCGGACTCAGTCCGACACAGATCGATTCTTACGTCACTCCAGATGTTCCGCACACAAGTGCGGCACAATCTCACTACTTTTGCTAGTTATCAAAAAACTAGCAGGTACGCTCGGCACTTTTACGGCCCAGCGTACCTGGTTTTCAAACCGCCACCCCTGGAGGTGGCGGATCCCATAGGAATCAATGGGAGTCTGACCATAGCGAAAGTACAAGTTCGCTGCTGACAGACATCCCATTGATTCCTATGGGAGCTGTCTACACCTAACACCCTAACATGTACCCCGAGTCTAAACACCGCTAATCTGACCCCCCCTACACCACCGCAACTAAATAAAGTTATTACCCCCTAAGCCGCCGCTCCCGGAGCCCACCACAAGCTACTCTATACATATTAACCCCTAAACCGCCGCTCCCGGAGCCCACCGCAACTATAATAAATGTATTAACCCCTAAACCGCCGCTCCCTGAACCCGCCGCAACCTATATTAAATGTATTAACCCCTATCCTGCCCCCCCTACACCGTCGCCACCTATAATACATTTATTAACCCCTAATCTGCCCCCCCTACACCGTCGCCACCTATAATAAATTTATTAACCCCTATCCTGCCCCCCACTACGCCGCCGCCACTGTAATAAAATTATTAACCCCTAAACCTAAGTCTAACCCTAACCCTAACGCCCCCCTAACTTAAATATTAATTAAATAAATCTAAATAAATTAACTCTTATTAACTAAATGAATCCTATTTAAAACTAAATACTTACCTTTAAAATAAACCCTAATATAGCTACAATATAAATAATAATTATATTCTAGCTATCTTAGGATTTATATTTATTTTACAGGTAACTTTCAATTTATTTTAACCATGTACAATAACTATTAAATAGTTATTAACTATTTAATAGCTTACCTAGCTAAAATAAAGAGAAATGTACCTGTGAAATAAATCCTAACCTAAGTTACAATTACACCTAACACTACACTATACTTTAATAAATTATTCCTATTTAAAAATAAATACTTACCTGTAAAATAAACCCGAAGATAGCTACAATATAATTAATAATTATATTATAGCTATCTTAGGATTTATATTTATTTTACAGGTAACTTTGTATTTATTTTAGCTAGTTAGAATAGTTATTAAATAGTTATTAACTATTTAATAACTACCTAGCTAAAAGAAATACAAAATTACCTGTAAAATAAATCCTAACCTAAGTTACAATTAAACCTAATACTACACTATCATTAAATTAACTAAATAAACTACCTACAAATAACTACAATTAAATACAATTACATAAACTAACTAAAGTACAAAAAATAAAAAAAGCTAAGTTACAAAAAATAAAAAAGTAAGTTACAAACATGTTAAAAATATTACAACAATTTTAAGCTACTTACACCTAATCTAAGCCCCCTAATAAAATAACAAACCCCCCCAAAATAAAAAAAATCCCTACCCTATTCTAAATTAAATACATTTCAAAGCTCTTTTACCTTACCAGCCCTTAAAAGGGCCATTTGTGGGGGCATGCCCCAAAAAGTTCAGCTCTTTTGCCTGTAAAAGAAAAATACAACCCCCCCAACATTAAAACCCACCACCCACATACCCCTAATCTAACCCAAACCCCCCTTACAAAAACCTAACACTAATCCCCTGAAGATCATCCTACCTTGAGTCGTCTTCACTCAGCCAAGCCACCGATGGAACTGAAGAGGACATCCGGAGCGGAAGAAGTTAATCCTCCAAGCGGCGCTGAAGAAATCTTCCATCCGATGAAGTCATCATCCAGGCGGCGCTGAAGAAGTCTTCGATCCGGCCGATGTCATCTTCAAAGAGGCGCTGAAGAGGTCTTCTATCCAGGCGAAGTCATCTTCCAAGCAGGGTCTTGAATCTTCCTTCCGCCGATGCGGAACCACCTTCTTCACCGACGGACTACGACGAATGACGGCTCCTTTAAGGGACGTCATCCAAGATGGCGTCCCCTCAATTCCGATTGGCTGATAGGATTCTATCAGCCAATCGGAATTAAGGTAGGAAAAATCTGATTGGCTGATGGAATCAGCCAATCAGATTGAGCTCACATTCTATTGGCTGTTCCGATCAGCCAATAGAATGCGAGCTCAATCTGATTGGCTGATTGGATCAGCCAATCGGATTGAACTTGAATCTGATTGGCTGATTCCATCAGCCAATCAGATTTTCCTACCTTAATTCCGATTGGCTGATAGAATCCTATCAGCCAATCGGAATTGAGGGGACGCCATCTTGGATGACGTCCCTTAAAGGAGCCGTCATTCGTCGTAGTCCGTCGGTGAAGAAGGTGGTTCCGCGTCGGCGGAAGGAAGATTCAAGACCCGGCTTGGAAGATGACTTCGCCCGGATAGAAGACCTCTTCAGCGCCTCTTTGAAGATGACATCGGCCGGATCGAAGACTTTTCTTCAGCGCCGCCTGGATGATGACTTCATCGGATGGAAGATTTCTTCAGCGCCGCTTGGAGGATTAACTTCTTCCGCTCCGGATGTCCTCTTCAGTTCCATTGGTGGCTCGGCTGAGTGAAGACTACTCAAGGTAGGATGATCTTCAGGGGATTAGTGTTAGGTTTTTGTAAGGGGGGTTTGGGTTAGATTAGGGGTATGTGGGTGGTGGGTTTTAATGTTGGGGGGGGTTGTATTTTTCTTTTACAGGCAAAAGAGCTGAACTTTTTGGGGCATGCCCCCACAAATGGCCCTTTTAAGGGCTGGTAAGGTAAAAGAGCTTTGAAATTTATTTAATTTAGAATAGGGTAGGGATTTTTTTTATTTTGGGGGGGTTTGTTATTTTATTAGGGGGCTTAGATTAGGTGTAAGTAGCTTAAAATTGTTGTAATATTTTTAACATGTTTGTAACTTAATTTTTTATTTTTTGTAACTTAGCTTTTTTTATTTTTTTGTACTTTAGTTAGTTTATGTAATTGTATTTAATTGTAGTTATTTGTAGGTAGTTTATTTAGTTATTTTAATGATAGTGTAGTATTAGGTTTAATTGTAACTTAAGTTAGGATTTATTTTACAGGTAATTTTGTATTTCTTTTAGCTAGGTAGTTATTAAATAGTTAATAACTATTTAATAACTATTCTAACTAGCTAAAATAAATACAAAGTTACCTGTAAAATAAATATAAATCCTAAGATAGCTATAATATAATTATTAATTACACTAGTCCTAAAGCCCGTTCACACGGGCCGTGTGGTTTATTTTTATTTTTATATTCTCTCTCTCTCTGTGCCCTATCTCTCTCTCTCCCCTCTTTCTCCCCCCTGTCTCTCTCACTCTCTCCCCCCTGTCTCTCTCACTCTATCCCCCCTGTCTCTCTCACTCTCACTCCCCTGTCTCACTCTCACTCTCACTCCCCTGTCTCTCTCTCACTCCCCTGCCTCTCTCTCCTCCCCCCTGTCTCTCTCTCTCTCCCCTGTCTGTCTCTCTCTCTCCCCTCTCTCTCTCTCCCCCCCTGTCTCTCTCTCTCCCCCCCTGTCTCTCTCACCCTCTCCCCTGTCTCCCTCTCCCCTGTCTCTCTCACCCTCTCCCCTGTCTCCCTCTCCCCTGTCTCTCTCTCCCTCTCCCCTGTCTCCCTCTCCCCTGTCTCTCTCACCCTCTCCCCTGTCTCCCTCTCCCCTGTCTCCCTCTCCCCTGTCTCCCTCTCCCCTCTCTCCCTCTCACCTCTCTCCCTCTCCCCTGTCTCCCTCTCCCCTGTCTCCCTCTCCCCTCTCTCCCTCTCCCCTCTCTCCCTCTCCCCTGTCTCCCTCTCCCCTGTCTCCCTCTCCCCTCTCTCCCTCTCCCCTCTCTCCCTCTCCCCTCTCTCCCTCTCTCCCTCTCCCCTCTCTCCCTCTCCCCCTGTCTCCCTGTCTCCCTCTCCCCTGTCTCCCTCTCCCCTGTCTCTCTCTCCCCTGTCTCCCTCTCCCCTGTCTCCCTCTCCCCTGTCTCTCTCTCCCTCTCCCCTGTCTCCCTCTCCCCTGTCTCCCTCTCCCCTGTCTCCCTCTCCCCCTGTCTCCCTCTCCCCTGTCTCCCTCTCTCCCTCTCCCCTGTCTCCCTCTCCCCTGTCTCCCTCTCCCCTGTCTCACTCTCCCCCTCTCTCCCTCTCCCCTGTCTCCCTCTCCCCTGTCTCCCTCTCCCTCTCCCCTGTCTCCCTCTCCCCTGTCTCTCTCTCCCTCTCCCCTGTCTCCCTCTCCCCTGTCTCCCTGTCTCCCTGTCTCCCTCTCTCCTGTCTCTGATCAGCTGCTTTCAACAGCTATTTGCTAAGTGGGTTGTCAACGGCTAGTGCGAGGGTGTGATAGGCGGCTAGGCTAGTTGCGTGCGCGTGGGTTCGCGTGCGCGTGCGCATTGTGTGATAGGCTAGTAGGCTAAGTGGGTTGTCAACGGCTAGTGCGAGGGTGTGATAGGCGGCTAGGGTTCGCGTGCGCGTTGGCTCAAATCAGTTTTGTGAGTGTGCGTGCGCAGCAAGGGGGGTCAAAGTGCTAACAAACATGCTAAGTGGGTTGCGCGTGCGATCAACAGCTGGCCAAGGGTGCGCGTGCGATCAGCGGCAAGAGTTTGTCTGAACTGCGCATGACGGCTTCAGACAAACTCTTGTCTTTTATAATATAGGATTGTAGCTATCTTAGGGTTTATTTTACAGGTAAGTATTTATTTTTAAATAGAAATAATTTATTAAAGTATAGTGTAGTGTTAGGTGTAATTGTAACTTAGGTTAGGATTTATTTCACAGGTACATTTCTCTTTATTTTAGCTAGGTAAGCTATTAAATAGTTAATAACTATTTAATAGTTATTGTACATGGTTAAAATAAATTGAAAGTTACCTGTAAAATAAATATAAATCCTAAGATAGCTAGAATATAATTATTATTTATATTGTAGCTATATAAGGGTTTATTTTAAAGGTAAGTATTTAGTTTTAAATAGGATTCATTTAGTTAATAAGAGTTAATTTATTTAGATTTATTTAATTAATATTTAAGTTAGGGGGGCGTTAGGGTTAGGGTTAGACTTAGGTTTAGGGGTTAATCATTTTATTACAGTGGCGGCGGCGTAGTGGGGGGCAGGATAGGGGTTAATAAATTTATTATAGGTGGCGACGGTGTAGGGGGGGCAGATTAGGGGTTAATAAATTTATTATAGGTGGCGACGGTGTAGGGGGGGCAGGATAGGGGTTAATAGGTTTAATATAGGTTGCGGCGGGTTCATGGAGCGGCGGTTTAGTGGTTAAACTATTTATTTAGTTGCGGAGAGGTGCGGGATCAGCAGGATAGGGGTTAATAATTTTATAATAGAGGGCGACGGTATAGGGGGGGCAGGATAGGGGTTACTAGGTATAATGTAGGTGGCAGCGGTGTCCGGGAGCGGCGGTTTAGGGGTTAATACATTTATAAGACTTGCGGCAGGGTCTAGGAGCGGCGGTTTAGGGGTTAATACATTTATAAGAGTTGCGGCAGGGTCTAGGAGCGGCGGTTTAGGGGTTAGTAACTTTATTTAGTTGCGGGGGGCTCCGGGGGCGGCGGTATAGGGGGTAGAACAGTGCAGTTTAGTGTGAGTGCTTAGTGACAGGCTAGCAATAAAGCTGGGAAAAAGCCGAAGGGCAGCGAGATCGGATGAGTGATAACTGTCACAGTCCGCTGCTCATCGCCCCGCGGCTTTTTGACAGCTTTATTTGATAACTTAGGCATATTTTTTCAGGTCCGCGGCGGCGAAGGTAGGCGAGCTTAGGCGGACGTATTGGGCCGGCGAAGCCAGAAAAGTAGACGGCTTGATAACTACCCCCCAATCTCTGCTTTTATGACCCCCCTCTCTCCCTTCTATTTGTTGTATGTGATGTGTATCTATATCAGAATGATCAGTATTGCTTTAGACCTGAGGAAGAGAGGAAAACTCTCGAAAGCTTGTCTTTTAAATATTATGTTAGTCCAATAAAAAAGGTATCACTGCATACTGCAATACTTTGTTTTTTGAGCATCTATCTACTGGACTAACACGGCTACTCCAATCTTCACTACTATATATATATATATATATATATATATATATATATATATATATATATATATTGGAGCCCTTTAAAGTCAAAGGGCTCCATGTACTAAGCCGTCAATTCATCCGTCATTGTAGACGCGGATAAACTCGCCGTTACTCGCCGCGGGCGAAATGGTGTCCGCTGTCGCTATGTACTAATATTCCCCCAATAAATAGACAAGTCTAGCCCGCCGCGAGCAGTTGCGGATTGTTGATAAATTTGACGCCTCGCTCGCCGCGACTAAGCTGGTGGTACTTAACTTTCAGTTGAATTGTCTGGCCAATTATTAACACGTGACATGCAAGGTGTCACGAACATCATAGTAGTCGCGGGAATAGAATTTTGCTCCTATAAAAGTTCAACTTATCTAAACAACTTTATTATTGTTCAAAATTTTTTGAAGAGTGATAACAGAGCGTTATTTTTGTAATATTTATTTACAATTTGGATATGGCTTCATCTGGATCTGATAATATATAAATATTAATATAAAAATAATTATAAAGATTGACAACTAACAATACAAATTTAAATAGATTACTCTTTAATTACAGTCGACAAATTGGGCGCAATTTATGTACATGGAAATGAGAGACAAATTAGACGCCAGTTATGCTGTAAGTACAATGCTGATATTACTGCCTTTTATATATGTCTAGACTGGCGTCTAGATTGACTTTCCTATTGTTTTGTACCTTGCCCGCCACCTAAAAGGTGGCGAGGCAAAAATAGCGAGGTGGGAGCGGAAATTGTAGCGAGCGCGGACAAATAGATTTTTTAGTACATTCGTTTTTTGGCGAGTTGGTGGTCAAATGTGTCTAATTACAGTGAAAAATGGAGCGGTAGCGAGGTTTGGCGGATAAGTACGCTCGCAATTTTAAAGATGCGAGTTTTAACATAATTGACGGCTTTGTACATATCAGTTTGCGAGTTTTGACGCGAGATTTGTTGCGGGTAGCTCGCTGACTGCTTAGTACATGGAGCCCAAAGAGTTGAAAACATGGAAAATCATATTTAAACACATTTATACGCATATAAATACATATCTACACACATATAAACACAAATGAATATTTGGATGTGTATATGTATGTATCTCTATAATAAAGCCCTTTGCAGCTCTTATAACTTTTTTTATGCAATATTTTTTTAAGTAATTTTTAAATTTGAGCATAAGTTAATCAGAGCTCTGAGACTGCACTATGCTGATGCGCATTAAATTCAATCAAGCTTGAGCAAATGCGTTTACTTTCAACTTGTCATACGTGAGCTACTACTGATGCGCACAAAGAGCCGTGATAAAACCCTTACCACTTGCGTGCAACAGTTAGCATGCCACTTATAATCTAGCCCTTTGTCAGGTATATAATTGTTAATTGATTTAAAAGCAATACAAAATTCAAAAGCACTCATGAACACTCATCATTCACACCAACAGGGAATTCACAATAGAGAATAGCAGTGATCACCTCCATCATTTGTGTGAAGACTATAGATAAATCCAACAGCACATTTTAAGCACATAATATAGGGCTACATTATATATGTGTGTGTGTGTATATATATATATATGTCTATCTGTGTGAGCATGTGTATATTATAGACATGTGCACGGCTAAAAAATTCGATTCGTTTTCGGTTCGGATCGATTCGGACTTTTCGAATTTCGTTTCGGATCGAATCGGATTCGGCAAAATTTGAATAAATTCGTTTCGGATTTATTCGGATCCGAATAAATTCGTTTCGGATTTATTCGGATTCGGCTGAATTCGGTTCTATTCCGTTCCGAAATTCGGAATGTTTTTAGTACACTAACACCCATTTAGTACACTAAGTCACTAACACCCATAAACTACCTATGAACCACTAAACCGAGGCCCCCCCACATCGCAAACCCTATAATAACATTATTTAACCCCTAATCTGCCGATCGGATATCGCCGCAACCTACATTATAGCTATTAACCCCTAATCTGCTGTCCCTAACACCGCCGACCCCTACATTATAGTTATTAACCCCTAATTTGCCTCCCCCAACGTCGCCGCAATCTAACTACAAGTATTAACCCCTAATCTGCCGACCCGATATCGCCGCTGCCTACATTATAGCTATTAACCCCTAATCTGCTGTCCCTAACACCGCCGACCCCTACATTATAGTTATTAACCCCTAATCTGCCTCCCCCAACGTCGCCGCAATCTAACTACAAGTATTAACCCCTAATCTGCCGACCCGATATCGCCGCCGCCTACATTATAGCTATTAACCCCTAATCTGCTGTCCCTAACACCGCCGACCCCTACATTATAGTTATTAACCCCTAATCTGCCTCCCCCAACGTCGCCGCAATCTAACTACAAGTATTAACCCCTAATCTGCCGACCCGATATCGCCACCGCCTACATTATAACTATTAACCCCTAATCTGCTGTCCCTAACACCGCCGACCCCTACATTATAGTTATTAACCCCTAATCTGCCCCCCCCCCAACGTCGCCGCAATCTAACTACAAGTATTAACCCCTAATCTGCCGACCCGATATCGCCGCCGCCTACATTATAGCTATTAACCCCTAATCTGCTGTCCCTAACACCGCCGACCCCTACATTATAGTTATTAACCCCTAATCTCCCCCCCCAACGTCGCCGCAATCTAACTACAAGTATTAACCCCTAATCTGCCGACCGCAAATCGCCGCCACTATAATAAATGTATTAACCCCTAAACCGCCGCACTCCCGCCTCGCAAACACTATAATACATTTTATTAACCCCTAATCTGCCCTCCCTAACATCGCCGCCACCTACCTACAATTATTAACCCCTAATCTCCCGCCCCCAACGTCGCCGCTACTATAATAAGGTTATTAACCCCTAAACCTAAGTCTAACCCTAACACTAACACCCCCTAACTTAAAGGGACAGTATACTGTAAAATAGTTTTTCCCTTAATGTGTTTACAATTGCTTTTTTTACCAAATGCAGAGTAAAAAATGTATGAAAATTAGCTTTTTAAGGTTTATTTCTGTATATTAAAGCTCTGATTTTGTGTTTTGAAGCCACAGCCTAATAAAATAGGTTGAGCTTGTAGGTATAATCAGATCTCATTACTGTATCACATTGTGTACATATACATGCTTCTTTATCTTATATCTGTCCTTAAAACAATCACCAGTACTTTGAGAGAACAATGGAAAATCAACATTTTATTACCTTATCTCTGCTTTATCACACTGGGAGTGTAATTTCTTCTGCTGGCTGTGTTTACAAAGCTTATCTATAGCTGGTACGCGCGGCCACAAACTTTCAGAATAGGTGGGGATACCACATGCTAAATTAACAATTTCAAATGCCAATATAAGGGTAAAGGAGCTACTTGTAAACAATTTAATACACTCCAGCAGGTAAAGTGGATCATTGGGAACAAATTAAAGGGGAGAAATTTTTTGAGTAAACTGTCCCTTTAAATATAATTTAAATAAAACGAAATAAGTTTACTATAGTTAAATAAATGAATCCTATTTAAAATTAAAGACTTACCTGTAAAATAAACCCTAAGATAGCTGCAATATAACTAATAGTTACATTGTAGCTATTTTAGGATTTATTTTTATTTTACAGGCAACTTTGTATTTATTTTAACTAGGTACAATAGTTATTAAATAGTTAATAACTATTTAATAACTACCTAGCTAAAATAAATACAAATTTACCTGTAAAATAAATCCTAACCTAAGTTACAATTACACCTAACACTACACTATCATTAAATTAACTAAATAAATGAATCCTATATAAAACTAAATACTTACCTGTAAAATAAACCCTAATATAGCTGCAATATAACTAATAGTTACATTGTAGCTATTTTAGCATTTATATTTATTTTACAGGCAACTTTGTATTTATTTTAACTAGGTACAAAAGCTATTAAATAGTTATTGACTAATTAATAGCTACCTAGTTAAAATAATTACAAAATTACCTGTAAAATAAATCCTAACCTAAGTTACAATTAAACCTAACACTACACTGTCATTAAATAAATTAACTACAAGTACCTACAATTATCTACAATTAAATAAACTAAAGTACAAAAACCCCCCACTAAATTACAAAAAAAAACAAACACTAAATTACAAAAAATAAAAAAATATTACAAGAATTTTAAACTAATTACACCTAATCTAAGCCCCCTAATAAAATAACAAAGCCCCCCAAAATAAAAAAAATGCCCTACCCTATACTAAATTACAAAAGTTAACAGCTCTATTACCTTACCAGCCCTGAACAGGGCCCTTTGCGGGGCATGCCCCAAAGAAAACAGCTCTTTTGCCTGTAAAAAAAAAACACAATCCCCCCCCCCCCCACATTAAAACCCACCACCCACATACCCCTACTCTAACCCAACCCCCCCTTAAATAAACCTAACACTACCCCCCTGAAGATCTCCCTACCTTGAGTCGTGTTCACCCAGCCGGGCCGAAGTCTTCATCCGATGGGGCAGAAGAGGACATCCAGACCGGCAGAAGTCTTCATCCAAGCGGGGCAAGAAGAGGTCTTCCATCCATCATACAAGTACCAAAATACAAACAAACACTAAATTACAAAAAATAATAAAATATTACAATAATTTTAAACCAATTACACCTAATCTAAGCCCCCGACTAGATATTAATATAGCTTCAATATAACTAATAGTTACATTGTAGCTATTTTAGGATTTATATTTATTTTACAGGCAACTTTGTATTTATTTTAACTAGGTACAATAGCTATTAAATAGTTAATAACTATTTAATAACTACCTAGCTAAAATAAATACAAATTTACCTGTAAAATAAATCATAACCTAAGTTACAATTACACCTAACACTACACTATCATTAAATTAACTAAATAAATGAATCCTATATAAAACTAAAGACTTACCTGTAAAATAAACCCTAATATAGCTGCAATATAACTAATAGTTACATTGTAGCTATTTTAGCATTTATATTTATTGTACAGGCAACTTTGTATTTATTTTAACTAGGTTCAATAGCTATTAAATAGATATTGACTATTTAATAGCTACCTAGTTAAAATAATTACAAAATTACCTGTAAAATAAATCCTAACCTAAGTTACAATTAAACCTAACACTACACTATCATTAAATAAATTAACTACAAGTACCTACAATTAAATACAATCTAAAAAACTAAACTAAAGTACAACCCCCCCCCCCCCACTAAATTACAAAAAATAAAAAAATATTACAAGAATTTTAAACTAATTACACCTAATCTAAGCCCCCTAATAAAATAACAAAGCCCCCCAAAATAAAAAAAATGCCCTACCCTATACTAAATTACAAAAGTTAACAGCTCTATTACCTTACCAGCCCTGAACAGGGCCTTTTGCGGGGCATGCCCCAAAGAAAACAGCTCTTTTGCCTGTAAAAAAAAACACAATACCCCCCCCCCCACATTACAACCCACCAGCCACATACCCCTACTCTAACCCAACCCCCCCTTAAATAAACCTAACACTACCCCCCTGAAGATCTCCCTACCTTGAGTCGTGTTCACCCAGCCGGGCCGAAGTCTTCATCCGATGGGGCAGAAGAGGACATCCAGACCGGCAGAAGTCTTCATCCAAGCGGGGCAAGAAGAGGTCTTCCATCCATCAGAAAAGTACAAAAAAACAAACAAACACTAAATTAGCAAGAATAATAAAATATTAAAATAATTTTAAACTAATTACACCTAATCTAAGCCCCCTACTAGCTATTAATATAGCTACAATATAACTAATAGTTACACTGTAGCTATTTTAGGATTTATATTTATTTTACAGGCAACTTTGTATTTATTTTAACTAGGTACAATAGCTATTAAATAGTTAATAACTACCTAGCTAAAATAAATACAAATTTACCTGTAAAATAAACCCTAACCTAAGTTACAATTACACCTAACACTACACTTTCATTAAATTAACTAAATAAATTAATCCTATATAAAACTAAATACTTACCTGTAAAATAAACCCTAATATAGCTACAATATAACTAATAGTTACATTGTAGCTATTTTAGCATTTATATTTATTTTACAGGCAACTTTGTATTTATTTTAACTAGGTACAATAGCTATTAAATAGATAATTACTGTTTAATAGCTACCTAGTTAAAATAATTACAAAATTACCTGTAAAATAAATCCTAACCTAAGTTACTATTAAACCTAACACTACACTATCATTAAATAAATTAACTACAAGTACCTACAATTAAATACAATGAAATAAACTAAACTAAAGTACAAAAAAAAAAACCCACTAAATTACAAAAAATAAAAAAAATTACAAGAATTTTAAACTAATTACACCTAATCTAAGCCCCCTAATAAAATAACAAAGCCCCCCAAAATAAAAAAATGCCCTACCCTATACTAAATTACAAATGTAATCAGCTCTATTACCTTACCAGCCCTGAACAGGGCCTTTTGCGGGGCATGCCCCAAAGAAAACAGCTCTTTTGCCTGTAAAAAACCCCCACAATACCACCCCCCACATTACAACCCACCACCCACATACCCCTACTCTAACCCAAACCCCCCTTAAATAAACCTAACACTACCCCCCTGAAGATCTCTCTACCGTGTCTTCACCCAGCGGGCCGAAGTCTTCATCCGATCGGGCAGAAGAGGACATCCAGACTGGCAGAAGTCTTCATCCAAGCGGGGCAAGAAGAGGTCTTCCATCCATCAGAAGTCTTGATCCAGGCGGCATCTTCTCTGTTCATCCATCCGGAGCGGAGCGGAAGCATCCTGAAGACATCCCACGCAGAGCATCCTCTTCTTTCTTGATCCGACGACTAGGTGACTGTACCTTTAAGTGACGTCATCCAAGATGGCGTCCCTTGAATTCTGATTGGCTGATAGGATTCTATCAGCCAATCGGAATTAAGGTAGGAAAAATCTGATTGGCTGATTCAATCAGCCAATCAGATTCAAGTTCAATCCGATTGGCTGATGGAATCAGCCAATCAGATTGACCTCGCATTCTATTGGCTGTTCCGATCAGCCAATAGAATGCAAGCTCAATCTGATTGGCTGATTGGATCAGCCAATCGGATTGAACTTGAATCTGATTGGCTGATTGAATCAGCCAATCAGATTTTTCCTACCTTAATTCCGATTGGCTGATAGAATCCTATCAGCCAATCGGAATTCAAGGGACGCCATCTTGGATGACGTCACTTAAAGGTACAGTCATTCTGATGGATGGAAGACCTCTTCTTGCCCCACTTGGATGAAGACTTCTGCCGGTCTGGATGTCCTCTTCTGCCCCATCGGATGAAGACTTCGGCCCGGCTGGGTGAACACGACTCAAGGTAGGGAGATCTTCAGGGGGGTAGTGTTAGGTTTATTTAAGGGGGGTTTGGGTTAGAGTAGGGGTATGTGGGTGGTGGGTTGTAATGTGGGGGGGGGGTATTGTGGTTTTTTTTACAGGCAAAAGAGCTGTTTTCTTTGGGGCATGCCCCGCAAAAGGCCCTGTTCAGGGCTGGTAAGGTAATAGAGCTGATTACTTTTGTAATTTAGTATAGGGTAGGGCATTTTTTTATTTTGGGGGGCTTTGTTATTTTATTAGGGGGCTTAGATTAGGTGTAATTAGTTTAAAATTCTTGTAATTTTTTTATTTTTTGTAATTTAGTGTTTGTTTTTTTTGTACTTTAGTTTAGTTTATTTCATTGTATTTAATTGTAGGTACTTGTAGTTAATTTATTTAATGATAGTGTAGTGTTAGGTTTAATAGTAACTTAGGTTAGGATTTATTTTACAGGTAATTTTGTAATTATTTTAACTAGGTAGCTATTAAACAGTAAATATCTATTTAATAGCTATTGTACCTAGTTAAAATAAATACAAAGTTGCCTGTAAAATAAATATAAATGCTAAAATAGCTACAATGTAACTATTAGTTATATTGTAGCTATATTAGGGTTTATTTTACAGGTAAGTATTTAGTTTTATATAGGATTAATTTATTTAGTTAATTTAATGACAGTGTAGTGTTAGGTGTAATTGTAACTTAGGTTAGGGTTTATTTTACAGGTAAATTTGTATTTATTTTAGCTAGGTAGTTATTAAATAGTTATTAACTATTTAATAGCTATTGTACCTAGTTAAAATAAATACAAAGTTGCCTGTAAAATAAATATAAATCCTAAAATAGCTACAATGTAACTATTATTTATATTGTAGCTATATTAATAGCTAGTAGGGGGCTTAGATTAGGTGTAATTAGTTTAAAATTATTGTAATATTTTATTATTTTTGCTAATTTAGTGTTTGTTTGTTTTTTTGTACTTTTCTGATGGATGTCCTCTTCTGCCCCATCGGATGAAGACTTCGGCCCGGCTGGGTGAACACGACTCAAGGTAGGGAGATCTTCAGGGGGGTAGTGTTAGGTTTATTTAAGGGGGGTTTGGGTTAGAGTAGGGGTATGTGGGTGGTGGGTTGTAATGTGGGGGGGGGGGATTGTGTTTTTTTTTTTACAGGCAAAAGAGCTGTTTTCTTTGGGGCATGCCCCACAAAGGGCCCTGTTCAGGGCTGGTAAGGTAATAGAGCTGTTAACTTTTGTAATTTAGTATAGGTTAGGGCATTTTTTTTATTTTGGGGGGCTTTGTTATTTTATTAGGGGGCTTAGATTAGGTGTAATTAGTTTAAAATTCTTGTAATATGTTTTTTATTTTTTGTAATTTAGTGGGGGGGGGTTTGTACTTTAGTTTAGTTTTTTTAATTGTATTTAATTGTAGGTACTTGTAGTTAATTTATTTAATGATAGTGTAGTGTTAGGTTTAATTGTAACTTAGGTTAGGATTTATTTTACAGGTAATTTTGTAATTATTTTAACTAGGTAGCTATTAAATAGTCAATATCTATTTAATAGCTATTGAACCTAGTTAAAATGAATACAAAGTTGCCTGTACAATAAATATAAATGCTAAAATAGCTACAATGTAACTATTAGTTATATTGCAGCTATATTAGGGTTTATTTTACAGGTAAGTCTTTAGTTTTATATAGGATTCATTTATTTAGTTAATTTAATGATAGTGTAGTGTTAGGTGTAATTGTAACTTAGGTTAGGATTTATTTTACAGGTAAATTTGTATTTATTTTAGCTAGGTAGTTATTAAATAGTTATTAACTATTTAATAACTATTGTACCTAGTTAAAATAAATACAAAGTTGCCTGTAAAATACATATAAATCCTAAAATAGCTACAATGTAACTATTAGTTATATTGAAGCTATATTAATAGCTAGTAGGGGGCTTAGATTAGGTGTAATTAGATTAAAATTATTGTAATATTTTATTATTTTTGGTAATTTAGTGTTTGTTTGTATTTTGGTACTTGTATGATGGATGGAAGACCTCTTCTTGCCCCGCTTGGATGAAGACTTCTGCCGGTCTGGATGTCCTCTTCTGCCCCATCGGATGAAGACTTCGGCCCGGCTGGGTGAACACGACTCAAGGTAGGGAGATCTTCAGGGGGGTAGTGTTAGGTTTATTTAAGGGGGGTTTGGGTTAGAGTAGGGGTATGTGGGTGGTGGGTTGTAAAGTGGGGGGGGGATTGTGTTTTTTTTTTACAGGCAAAAGAGCGGTTTTCTTTGGGGCATGCCCCGCAAAGGGCCCTGTTCAGGGCTGGTAAGGTAATAGAGCTGTTAACTTTTGTAATTTAGTATAGGGTAGGGCATTTTTTTTTATTTTGGGGGGCTTTGTTATTTTATTAGGGGGCTTAGATTAGGTGTAATTAGTTTAAAATTCTTGTAATATTTTTTTATTTTTTGTAATTTAGTGGTTTTTTATTTTTTGTAATTTAGTGGGGGGGTTTTGTACTTTAGTTTATTTAATTGTAGATAATTGTAGGTACTTGTAGTTAATTTATTTAATGATAGTGTAGTGTTAGGTTTTATTGTAACTTAGGTTAGGATTTATTTTACAGGTAATTTTGTAATTATTTTAACTAGGTAGCTATTAATTAGTCAATAACTATTTAATAGCTATTGTACCTAGTTAAAATAAATACAAAGTTGCCTGTAAAATAAATATAAATGCTAAAATAGCTACAATGTAACTATTAGTTATATTGCAGCTATATTAGGGTTTATTTTACAGGTAAGTATTTAGTTTTATATAGGATTAATTTATTTAGTTAATTAAATGATAGTGTAGTGTTAGGTGTAATTGTAACTTAGGTTAGGATTTATTTTACAGGTAAATTTGTATTTATTTTAGCTAGGTAGTTATTAAATAGTTATTAACTATTTAATAACTATTGTACCTAGTTAAAATAAATACAAAGTTGCCTGTAAAATAAAAATAAATCCTAAAATAGCTACAATGTAACTATTAGTTATATTGCAGCTATCTTAGGGTTTATTTTACAGGTAAGTCTTTAGTTTTAAATAGGATTCATTTATTTAACTATAGTAAACTTATTTCGTTTTATTTAAATTATATTTAAGTTAGGGGGTGTTAGTGTTAGGGTTAGACTTAGGTTTAGGGGTTAATAACCTTATTATAGTAGCGGCGACGTTGGGGGCGGGAGATTAGGGGTTAATAATTGTAGGTAGGTGGCGGCGATGTTAGGGAGGGCAGATTAGGGGTTAATAAAATGTATTATAGTGTTTGCGAGGCGGGAGTACGGCGGTTTAGGGGTTAATACATTTATTATAGTGGCGGCGATTTGCGGTCGGCAGATTAGGGGTTAATACTTGTAGTTAGATTGTGGCGACGTTGGGGGGAGGCAGATTAGGGGTTAATAACTATAATGTAGGGGTCGGCGGTGTTAGGGACAGCAGATTAGGGGTTAATAGCTATAATGTAGGCGGCGGCGATATCGGGTCGGCAGATTAGGGGTTAATACTTGTAGTTAGATTGCGGCGACGTTGGGGGAGGCAGATTAGGGGTTAATAACTATAATGTAGGGGTCGGCGGTGTTAGGGACAGCAGATTAGGGGTTAATAGCTATAATGTAGGCGGCGGCGATATCGGGTCGGCAGATTAGGGGTTAATACTTGTAGTTAGATTGCGGCGACGTTGGGGGAGGCAGATTAGGGGTTAATAACTATAATGTAGGGGTCGGCGGTGTTAGGGACAGCAGATTAGGGGTTAATAGTTATAATGTAGGTGGCGGCGATATCGGGTCGGCAGATTAGGGGTTAATACTTGTAGTTAGATTGCGGCGACGTTGGGGGAGGCAGATTAGGGGTTAATAATTATAATGTAGGGGTCGGCGGTGTTAGGGACAGCAGATTAGGGGTTAATAGTTATAATGTAGGTGGCGGCGATATTCGGTCGGCAGATTAGGGGTTAATAAAATAATGCAGGTGTCAGCGATAGCGGAGGCAGCAGATTAGGGGTTAATAAGTGTCAGATTAGGGGTGTTTAGAGACTCGGGGTACATGTTAGGGTGTTAGGTGCAGACTTAGTGTTTCCCCATAGGAAACAATGGGGCTGCGGTGTTAGTTTTTTTTCAGCCGAAACTCCCATTGTTTCCTATGGGGAAATGCCGAATTTTAACGAGCTAATTCGGATTTATTCGGAGATACGGCAGCTATTTCGGATTCATTCGGTAGATTCGGAAGTATTTTAATTCAGAAATCCGAATCGATCCGAATCTCCGAATTTACCGAATTTACCGAATTTCCGAATTAATCCGAAACGAACCGCACATGTCTAGTATATTACTACATTTTTGATTAACATAATTTACGTACAGTAAACTTTATCATAGCAGTTACAACTAATTCCTTTCCCAAATTAGTTTAGTTAAGTAGCAATATAAAAACAACGCCACACATAAAAGCCAAGGCAGGTAATGTCTGCATGCAGAGATACAGAAAGAAATTATGAGACCGTGAAATGTAACATTCTTCACTGTAAGACCTTATTGTCTTAATTTGAGCTGGAAGTTTCCCTATGGGGAAAATAATTTGCTTGCACAAGTTAAGCAAATGCTCCTTTAATTTTACTTAGAAGTGTGTCATTAGAATGCAAGCACAACACACTATTCTTATGGTTAAAAGAAAAATGTCATTGAAAAATGTTATCCAGTTTTTTAGGACTGATATATTTACAGAAAATACACCAAATTGAAATGTGTTATCCGAAAATTCTAGTGCAAAAATGAAAAGTATATCAATTTCATGCTACAGACTTTAGTTAAGGGCTATTTTTTTCCTAAACCAACTAAGCCGAAAAGACCACTTTTCAAACAAAGAGATTGCAATAGTGCATTTTGACTATTTCCCACACTTGTGAACAGCAGATCCTTGCTAAATACCCTATTTTTACTATGGGACTGAAAAGTTCTCTGTGATCACAATTTATTTTCGAGAAACTTTCTAATACCTTTATGTAGCGAGTTTTGGCTTTTCATATTCAAATCCTAAAGGTACTTGAAAAAGGCTTAGGGGCCGATTTATGAAATGTCTGTCCGACATGATCTGATCAGCAGATCATGTCCGACAGACATCACTGAATGTGGAGAGCAATACGCTCTCTTCATTCAGTATTGCACCAGCAGCTCTTGTCAACTGCTGGTGCAACACCGCCCAATGCAGATTTGCGGCCAATCGGCCGCTAGCAGGTGGTGTTAATAAACCCAATCATATTCGATCGGGTTGATTTTCACGCGATATCTGCCCACCTCCTCAAAACAGGCGGACAGGTTATGGAGCAGCGGTCTTTAGACCGCTGCTTCATAACTGGTGTTTCTGGCAAGTCTGAAGGCTCGCCAGAAACACGGCTCTTCAAGCTCCATACGGAACTTGATAAATGGGCCCCTTATAATTACATTTTGGACATTTTTACAAGTATTTCACATCTATTTGGAATAGTGTATTGTCTTGCACATGTACAAAATATGCTAAAATGGCCACAGCAGACATTGCAGAGGTCTATTAACAGTCTATTAACATACAAGGTATTGATTCATTAAAGCTCTATTTCACTATTATAGAGACTTATACAGGGAAGAGGGCACACAATTACATACATATAGGTTCATTAAGATAAGTATATGTGTTGAATATGTAACATACTGTACATCTAAGGGTATCTGCAGGAAAAGTCACATCAGAACCCAAGATCTACAAATGGCGTGGAGCTATCTCTTACACTGAAAGTTTGATTATAAGTCACACTTGCACTGTAGTGTTTGTTACTAACAGGATTTAAAACAGGGTCATACAATTGTAAACTCCATAGGAACCTTTTGCAATCCATTTCCATCTGCACCACTGCTAAAAATCTAAATGCCAATTATATGTTGGCATGAAGAGTATACTGGGCAACATTTTTCTATGGTCACTTGTGTTGTTATTTACAATATTTATTTCTATTGTTTGTTAAAGCACCATTTTCATTTTGGAGCAATTTTAAAAGAAGATGGTGACTATGATTTTCTATTGAAAGGATTTGTAACATTTCCTTATACTGGATTTTAAATGTGCTGAAACTGTAAAGCATGAACCTGCTGTATTGCTACATTGTATATGCCTAGGAGACATCCAAATGAAATGCTGCCTTTGTGAACCGGATAGTTTAGGGTACGATGCCTTCATAAACAAACATGGTCACAACAGAGTGTTTCAAAGTACCTGTGTCTACATTATTGAACTTTTAAACTGGAACACACCTTGGTGAACACAAGTTCTATAATATAGGCCCAAAAGGATTATAATTGACCCTATTGTAAACACTGCTGCCATAGGGTGCTCAGGACAAACGCATACTCCTTGACTCTGATCATATGCGACCCTAGAGTTGAACACAGTGGTGATATCAACAGTTGTTTCGTTCACTTCTTAACTGTTAGCTGCAGGCATGCTCATGTGAGCTTGCACTGCAGGAGTCCCAAATGTGTATCTGATTATATTGGAGCCCATAATGTGATGTAGCCAGTTACATAATTTATGTCATAATTTTGACAGAATGTTATATCAAGAGTGCTTTTAGGGACATGAACTGGTCGGTGGTGTGGGACTGTCAGTAGCTTGGGAGTTGGATTTGGATCATCCTGGGTTTGGCGCTAAGGTATTGGCATTTTTTTTGTGCTTAACAACTTTGAAGGGCTTAATGGGGCATTAAACCCATACTTTTAATGATAATTCAATTATGTCTATAATAACATTTGCTATGTTTGCTGAAAAGTAGGTAGGTAGGCTCAGGAGCTTGTCTGGAGCATTATATGGCATCAGTTTTGCAAGTATGCTTTTAACAATGTTATATATTGTGCCCAAAAAATGCTGTCATCTAGTGCCCAAAATGTTAAAATCCTTATAGTGCTCCAGACATATGCAAACCTGTATGTTTTATCTGAATCTTGAAAGAAAAACCTAAGCTTTTGTGTCCCTTTAATAGGGCAACTATAAAATTCTCCAAAAGAGCATTATTTATTTTTATAATTTTATGTCCCTTTAATTAAACATGTTATGGCCGTTGTGTTTTGACTTTTTTATGCCTTAGAAATGATTGCAACCTCAGATCAGTGACTATATCACTCAATTAGTATAGCAGATTATCTGCCGATCAATTCTGAACCTATAAGGGACATTTAAAGGGTTAACATGATGGTTATTGGGTGAATATTGGCGGTTTATATAAAGCAAATCTTTTTTTTTAATTTAAGATAATTTTCTTTTTATTGGCTTTGTATAAAGAATAGTTTTAGATATTTACTCTATCTAGAAAACATTCTATATTCTACCTGCGGTGGGTGATTTGTATATATTAGCCGTGCAATTTCTAAGAATGTAGCTTTTTAACAACCTTTTATTTTAGTTAAAGTGTTTTTGATGTGACCATAAAACATCTTTTCTTTCCTTTTTCAACAACACAAGCACATTTGTGAGATAGAGAGATAACATGAAATTACACCTTCTGGTGTAATATATATTTCCATTTGATGTGTGAACCTAGTTTTTCCTCTAGAATCATATTATAAATTGCTACGTTAAAATGGATACTTTTATTCAGGGCTGGAATCTTATACTAAGGACACTGATTGAAATAGAAAATTCCATTATCTCCAAATCATGACCAATACTTGTAAAATACCATAGAATTTATACATTTTAAAGACACAATGTAATCAGGCGACCAGCTGATAAGAGTTCATTTTATTCAAAGAAGTTGCAGGAACATCCTTTTAAATGGAGTATATTCTCTCCTTCTGTCTCTCACCCCACCACTTGGAAGTTGATTTATGCTGCTGCTTCTTGTTTACTTATTCTATAGCCAATACTGCATTATTTAAATTTCAATTCAATATGGGTGGTGGTTTTAAAAGGCAAAAGCAGCTAATTCCAGATGACAAAATAAAGGCAGAGGAGACATTTTAAAACAATGTAATACATTCCTGCAGGTAAATTGAATTATGGGGAATAGAGAGGGGAGAAAATGTTACAGAACTATGTCCCTTTAATTGTATATAAAGGGACAGTAAACTGTAATTTGTTTTAATACACATTAGTAAGGGCACTATTTAATAATTATGCTACACCATTTTGCATGTAACAATTTATCAGCTAGATTACGAGTTTTCAGCGCTATAGGGAAATTAATGACAAAAGCGGCGGTATTTCCCCTCCCTATAGCGCTGCTATTACAGGTTTTAAAAAACCTGGCTTGTGCGGACGATATAGTGGCGTTGAGCTCTATACCTCACCCAAATACAAGTGCTGCTTTGACGTGCTCATGCACGATTTCCCCAGACATCAATGGGGAGAGCCGGCAAAAAAAAGCCTTAGCCTAACACCTGCAATTGCGGAAACAAAAGCTCTGTAACGCAGCCCCATTGATGTCTATGGGGAAAGAAAAAGTTATGTTTAAACCTAACACCCTAACATAAAAAAACTCGTCTAAACACCCCCAATCTGCCGCCCCCGACATCGCCACCACCTACATACATTTATTAACCCCTAATCTGCTGGCCCTGTCCTAAAGTAATCCGTCTACCATAGGAATTTGTATACTACGTCACTTCTGGTGACGTATAATCAGCTGGTGGAGGTTTGTGGCGCTCACTGCGCATGTGCTAGAGGCCCAAACTCCTTAAGACAGCTGATGAGAATACGAGGTGGCACGCGCACGTTACTGGTTACAAAATCAGACTGAACAAGCGGTCTGTCATTGGATTTTGTAACCAGAAAGGGTCGCAGAATATGTACACCCATAAGGTCAACTTTTACTAGTTCAAGGCCTGATAGTTTTACATACATTATTACTTTTGTCAAACAGAATCGTTTTTAATAAAGTTATTATTGGTGGCTTTTGACATTTGTACTAATGACTTATCTAGCAGTGGCTTGCACACAGAGAGCTCATAATACAACTATATATGATTGTGCATTTTGCCTACTTAGGCCTCGCTTCCATTGAGTCGTAATTCAGTTTGCGTGCACTCGCAAACTGATAAATATGCTGTCAGAAGCAATATCGTTTATCGACTTTTTCCAATGGCGCGTTATGCCTCAATATCGGCAGCCGGACTTCGGCTGCTGAAAAGATTTTCGCGTCCCATAGAAAGTAATAGAAGCCGTTAATCAATAAATTATACCAGGTTTCCAATTAAAGCGCTAACCGTTAATACACTGTCGGAGGCTGTCGATACATTGAGAAATATTACACCCAGCTCAACTAGGTGTAAAAGAGGAAAATTGTGCTTTTTGAGACCTATTTTCTATTGAAATTATAAAACTTGCAAATAATGCAAGTGTTTTAATGTAGAAATAAATTGTTATAAGTAATATTTATTGTTGTCTCATGTATAGAAATAGTTGAACTTATATTCTAATAGAAATATGAGTATATATTTAAATATAATAATATATGCAAGAACATATCTACAGAATGCAAACTAGACCTATGCCTAGGGCAGCAATAAATATTACTTATATTTATGAAGTGGTAAATATAATTATATTAGAAAATAGTATTTGATTATTAAAACTATGGATTAGTGTTTCTTTATTTTTCTTGAGAGGTGATCACCGGTAAGGAGCACGGACGTTAAGCGTAAATTCTATAGCGTAAGGTCGGGTTACCTTAGCAACTAATTGATTTTCAAGAAATCCGACATCAGATGGAAGCGTTAACACAACGTTAACTTACAGCTACACGAAAAGAGCGACTGCACGCTATCCGCAAAATATTTCGATGGAAACCTGGTACTAAAATGGAGCCGTAAATTACTTTTAGCTGTCGGCCGCTTCGGTAGCTTACGGCTCAATTTTTAATGACTCAATGGAAGCGAGGCCTTTGTTGTATAGGCTAATGGTAACATTTGATTGCAGCTGTGCTTTTTCCTTCATATTTATAAATAGCTAATATGTGAACTCATGTGGTTAAAAGCGAAGTGCATTGCTTGATACTGGAAACTAGAACAATGTGATGTTTATGAAAAAACCTTTAGGACAAATTTAGGGAATATAAGAAAGAAAAGCATAAATGTTCTAACTCGTTAGATTGTTTAATCTTTAATTGATGACAATTCTCTATAAAATTAGGGGATGTTCTTATAACTATGACACTTTAATTGAAATCACATTGGACTTTATTGGAGTTACAGCATGTCTGGCCATATTAAAGTGCTAAGGATGACAGAAGCAGACAGTGCATAAAGAACAATTGATTCTGTATAGGATCAGATTTAAAAGTGACACAAAAGTCCCATTTTTTCTCATGCCTTTGATGCTCTAGGATGACACCTTGTTTTACAGTGCAAATGTAACCCTATGGCAGGAAAGAGCATCTTAGCTCGTCTTGAAATGTAGATCATATGGTACCAGATACATACAGGGAATAGTCACACTAATTTTTAAATTTTTCATTTTCATTTATAATTTTATAACAGCCATGGTTGTTTCTGGTCTCACAAAAAACAAGCTAAAGAATATAGAAAAGTGTTGTCATCAAGGTAAGGCGAGACAGGACTTTCTGTGGAAGACAATGCTACATTATTATGTACATGACTTCTGTCAGGACAAGTTATACCACAACAAAGATGGCGGCTCACCCACTTTTCATGTATACTTCACCCGCTACTGCGCCGCCCCCTCCCCTCAGTTATATATTGGACACCTTGAAACCCTAAATAAGATCAAAATACAAAAGAGAAAAAGAGAAAAAAAAAAAAAGAGGAAAGGAAAAAAAAAAAAATTATCATCTATCGTTTCTGTATTTTCCTTTCCTTCCCTTTCCGCTATATATCTCTTAATTTTCCCCTTCCTTTTCCCTTCGCCCTTTATCCTGACAAGTTATCTATATTGCTTTTGTTATGCTTCAACTCTTATTCTTTTAGTATAAGTGTGTTGGAATTCGTGAATTTCCTAGTTTGGCTTACGGGTGGGGTTTGCTTCGATTTGTATAGGGGGAGGTGGTAGAGAGAGGGGAAGAGCGACAAGTGAGAAGAAAGAGGGGGGGGGGAGAAAGATAAAAAAAAAAAAAAAAAAGGGGGGGGGGGGAATATATGTATTTTACCACAATCCCAGGAGAACTAAATCTGAATTTCTAAATGGATATATTAGGGGGCCTATTTCCTCATTTGAAAAAATCTTTATAAATAATGACCATTTTTCAAAAAATCTCTTGACTTCACTAGGTTTAGATAATGTTGCATCATGTTGCTCGAGTATACATTGTTTTTTTAAGCAGTTTCTAATTTCTGGAATACTAGGGGTTGATATTTGTTTCCATTTTTTAAGTATCAAATATCTTACTGCTAGTGCAGTAATATTAACAATTTTTTTCTCTTTTGGGAACAATCTCTCGTCTGTTACGAGAAATGTTGTATTTATGAATGAGAGGTTTATATTAGTTATTCCAACTCTTGTATTTAACCAGTATTCAACTTTTTTCCACATTATTCTCACCTTTGGACACTCCCATAACATATGCTTAAGATTAGCCGCTTCTAGTGAGCATTTTGGACATTTATTAAATTGAGCATTGCCCCATCTATGTCCCTTTTCAGGGGTAACATATGTCATGTACAAAAGTTTTATATGTGATTCCCTCCATGTGGAGGAGAGAGTTGTTTGATTAACTTTTGATATAGATTTTTGGATATATCCCTCCTCTAATTGAGTTGGCCCTATGACTGTAGCCCATTTTAGTTCAATTTTTATTATATTATCGGAGCCTTTTCTTGAATTTAACGTTTGGTAGCAGGGAGAAATTGAAAACTGGCCTTTTTTGACCCGGCATAGCCAGTCCTCAAGTGGACCTAGTGACCAGTTCCAGCCTGATATATTAATTAGCTTCCAGATGTAATGTCTCACCTGAAAGTAGGCAAAGAAGTCTTTTTGTGAGAGGTCAAATTCATTCCTAAGGTCTGTAAATGATTTGATACATTTCCCTGTTGTATCTATTAATTGTACTACTCTTTCGATGCATCTTGCCTGCCATCTTTGGAGGGGTGATATTTGTAAACCTAATTCGAGTTGCGGATTGCCTCTTAAAGGTAGATAATTTGTGGTTTTCTCGTTTAATTTTAATAGTTTAAAGATCTTTAGCCATGCTTTAATTGGAACAAGGATTGATCGAAATTTCTTGATTCTATTTGGTATTTGACTAAGTTTATTGTGTATTAACGCTATAGGAAAATAAGGGAAGGTTATATTTTTCTCTAAATCGTTATCTGTTACGTAATCCTTAAGATAGATCCAATCTGTTACTATTCGAGCTAAAAATGCAAGGTTATATAAGCATAAGTCTGGTAGAGCACATCCTCCAAATTTTTTAGGTAAGGAGAGTTTTTCAAGGGAAATTCTAGGTTTCTTATCTTGCCAAAGGAATTTTCTAAGTGCAATATTTAGAAACTTCACATCTTTCTGCTTCAGGATCAGTGGTATATTTTGACAGATGTAGAGAATTTTTGGCAGTAATATCATTTTGTAAAGGGCAATTCTTCCTGAGAGTGATATAGGGAGATTTTGCCAACTTTTCATTTTTTCTCTTATATCCTTTAAAATTGGAGGTATGTTATAAGAGTACCATTGTTCTGGATTTAGAGTAATTATAATGCCCAGATATTTAAATGAGTGTTCTGCTATTTTAAATGGTATATTATCTATGTGTTGTTCTGGAGGACTTAACCAGTAGAGTTCAGATTTATTAGTATTCATCTTATATCCCGAGAATGAACTAAATTGAGTTATAATAGTCAATAATTTAGGGATATTTGACTGAGTATTTCTAATATATATTAATATATCATCCGCATATAGCGCAATTTTAAGTTCTTTATTTTTTATTTTAATTCCTTCAATCTCTTGTCTAATTAAAATTGCTAATGGTTCAATTGCGATGTTGAACAACAACGGGGATAAAGGACAGCCTTGTCTTGTACCTTTTGCCAAATATATTTCTGATGACTGTCTAGTGTTGATTAATAACCTAGTATGGGCTTTTTCATAAAGATTTTTAATAAATTTAAGGAATTGGCCTTTAAAACCGAATTGGGAAAGTGTATGTAGTAAATGATCATGGTTAACCGAATCAAATGCCTTTTCGGCGTCGATTGTAACTATTGCCTTATCAATATCGCTTTGTTCTCCTCCCTGAGCTTGAGTTGGCTCTGTGTTAACATAATCTATGGTAAGAAATAATTCACGGATTTTAGCAGAGGAGTTCCTATTAATCAATTATCCGGCTTGATTTTTATGAATTATATGTGCGAGGGAGGATTGTAATCTGTATGCCAAGATAGATGTCAAAAGTTTGTAATCTGTATTTAGTAGAGCTATAGGTCTATATGACTCTTTCTGGGTTGGGTCTTTTCCGGGTTTTAGAATAAGGGTAGTATATGAGGCTGAAAAATTGGCAGTTGGTGAACAGCCCTCATTATATATGTTATTAAATAAAGAACAAAAGACGAACAAAAGACGATTATCATCTATCGTTTCTGTATTTTCCTTTCCTTCACTTTCCGCTATATATCTCTTAATTTTCCCCTTCCTTTTCCCTTCGCCCTTTATCCTGACAAGTTATCTATATTGATTTTGTTATGTTTCAACTCTTATTCTTTTAGTATAAGTGTGTTGGAATTCGTGAATTTCCAAGTTTGGCTTACGGGTGGGGTTTGCTTCAATTTGTATAGGAGGAGGGGGTAGAGAGAGGGGAAGAGCGCCAAAGTGAGAAGAAAGAGGGGGGGGAGAAAGATTAAAAAAAAAGGGGGGGGGGGGGATATATGTATTTTACCACAATCCCAGGAGAACTAAATCTGAATTTCTAAATGGATATATTAGGTGACCTATTTCCTCATTTGAAAAAATCTTTATAAATAATGACCATTTTTCAAAAAATCTCTTGACTTCACTAGGTTTAATTAATGTTGCATCATGTTGCTCGAGTATACATTGTTTTTTTAAGCAGTTTCTAATTTCTGGGATACTAGGGGTTGATATTTGTTTCCATTTTTTAAGTATCAAATATCTTACTGCTAGTGCAGTAATATTAACAATTTTTTTCTCTTTTGGGAACAATCTCTCGTCTGTTACGAGAAATGTTGTATTTATGAATGAGAGGTTTATATTAGTTATTCCAACTCTTGTATTTAACCAGTATTCAACTTTTTTCCACATTATTCTCACCTTTGGACACTCCCATAACATATGCTTAAGATTAGCCGCTTCTAGTGAGCATTTTGGACATTTATTAAATTGAGCATTGCCCCATCTATGTCCCTTTTCAGGGGTAACATATGTCATGTACAAAAGTTTTATATGTGATTCCCCCCATGTGGAGGAGAGAGTTGTTTGATTAACTTTTGATATAGATTTTTGGATATATCCCTCCTCTAATTGAGTTGGCCCTATGACTGTAGCCCATTTTAGTTCAATTTTTATTATATTATCGGAGCCTTTTCTTGAATTTAACGTTTGGTAGCAGGGAGAAATTGAAAACTGGTCTTTTTTGACCCGGCATAGCCAGTCCTCAAGTGGACCTAGTGACCAGTTCCAGCCTGATATATTAATTAGCTTCCAGATGTAATGTCTCACCTGAAGGTAGGCAAAGAAGTCTTTTTGTGAGAGGTCAAATTCATTCCTAAGGTCTGTAAATGATTTGATACATTTCCCTGTTGTATCTATTAATTGTACTACTCTTTCGAGGCATCTTGCCTGCCATCTTTGGAGGGGTGATATTTGTAAACCTAATTCGAGTTGCGGATTGCCTCTTAAAGGTAGATAATTTGTGGTTTTCTCGTTTAATTTTAATAGTTTAAAGATCTTTAGCCATGCTTTAATTGGAACAAGGATTGATCGAAATTTCTTGATTCTATTTGGTATTTGACTAAGTTTATTGTGTATTAACGCTATAGGAAAATAAGGGAAGGTTATATTTTTCTCTTATATCCCGAGAATGAACTAAATTGAGTTATAATAGTCAATAATTTAGGGATATTTGACTGAGTATTTCTAATATATATTAATATATCATCCGCATATAGCGCAATTTTAAGTTCTTTATTTTTTATTTTAATTCCTTCAATCTCTTGTCTAATTAAAATTGCTAATGGTTCAATTGCGATGTTGAACAACAACGGGGATAAAGGACAGCCTTGTCTTGTACCTTTTGCCAAATATATTTCTGATGACTGTCTAGTGTTGATTAATAACCTAGTATGGGCTTTTTCATAAAGATTTTTAATAAATTTAAGGAATTGGCCTTTAAAACCGAATTGGGAAAGTGTATGTAGTAAATGATCATGGTTAACCGAATCAAATGCCTTTTCGGCGTCGATTGTAACTATTGCCTTATCAATATCGCTTTGTTCTCCTCCCTGAGCTTGAGTTGGCTCTGTGTTAACATAATCTATGGTAAGAAATAATTCACGGATTTTAGCAGAGGAGTTCCTATTAATCAATTATCCGGCTTGATTTTTATGAATTATATGTGCGAGGGAGGATTGTAATCTGTATGCCAAGATAGATGTCAAAAGTTTGTAATCTGTATTTAGTAGAGCTATAGGTCTATATGACTCTTTCTGGGTTGGGTCTTTTCCGGGTTTTAGAATAAGGGTAGTATATGAGGCTGAAAAATTGGCAGTTGGTGAACAGCCCTCATTATATATGTTATTAAATAAAGAACAAAAGACGAACAAAAGACGATTATCATCTATCGTGTCTGTATTTTCCTTTCCTTCACTTTCCACTATATATCTCTTAATTTTCCCCTTCCTTTTCCCTTCGCCCTTTATCCTGACAAGTTATCTATATTGATTTTGTTATGTTTCAACTCTTATTCTTTTAGTATAAGTGTGTTGGAATTCGTGAATTTCCAAGTTTGGCTTACGGGTGGGGTTTGCTTCAATTTGTATAGGAGGAGGGGGTAGAGAGAGGGGAAGAGCGCCAAAGTGAGAAGAAAGAGGGGGGGGGAGAAAGATAAAAAAAAAAGGGGGGGGGGAATATATGTATTTTACCACAATCCCAGGAGAACTAAATCTGAATTTCTAAATGGATATATTAGGTGGCCTATTTCCTCATTTGAAAAAATCTTTATAAATAATGACCATTTTTCAAAAAATCTCTTGACTTCACTAGGTTTAATTAATGTTGCATCATGTTGCTCGAGTATACATTGTTTTTTTAAGCAGTTTCTAATTTCTGGGATACTAGGGGTTGATATTTGTTTCCATTTTTTAAGTATCAAATATCTTACTGCTAGTGCAGTAATATTAACAATTTTTTTCTCTTTTGGGAACAATCTCTCGTCTGTTACGAGAAATGTTGTATTTATGAATGAGAGGTTTATATTAGTTATTCCAACTCTTGTATTTAACCAGTATTCAACTTTTTTCCACATTCTCACCTTTGGACACTCCCATAACATATGCTTAAGATTAGCCGCTTCTAGTGAGCATTTTGGACATTTATTAAATTGAGCATTGCCCCATCTATGTCCCTTTTCAGGGGTAACATATGTCATGTACAAAAGTTTTATATGTGATTCCCTCCATGTGGAGGAGAGAGTTGTTTGATTAACTTTTGATATAGATTTTTGGATATATCCCTCCTCTAATTGAGTTGGCCCTATGACTGTAGCCCATTTTAGTTCAATTTTTATTATATTATCGGAGCCTTTTCTTGAATTTAACGTTTGGTAGCAGGGAGAAATTGAAAACTGGCCTTTTTTGACCCGGCATAGCCAGTCCTCAAGTGGACCTAGTGACCAGTTCCAGCCTGATATATTAATTAGCTTCCAGATGTAATGTCTCACCTGAAGGTAGGCAAAGAAGTCTTTTTGTGAGAGGTCAAATTCATTCCTAAGGTCTGTAAATGATTTGATACATTTCCCTGTTGTATCTATTAATTGTACTACTCTTTCGAGGCCTCTTGCCTGCCATCTTTGGAGGGGTGATATTTGTAAACCTAATTCGAGTTGCGGATTCCCTCTTAAAGGTAGATAATTTGTGGTTTTCTCGTTTAATTTTAATAGTTTACAGATCTTTAGCCATGCTTTAATTGGAACAAGGATTGATCAAAATTTCTTGATTCTCTTTGGTATTTTACTAAGTTTATTGTGTATTAACGCTATAGGAAAATAAGGGAAGGTTATATTTTTCTCTAAATCGTTATCTGTTACGTAATCCTTAAGATAGATCCAATCTGTTACTATTCGAGCTAAAAATGCAAGGTTATATAAGCATAAGTCTGTAAGAGCACATCGTCCAAATTTTTTAGGTAAGGAGAGTTTTTCAAGGGAAATTCTAGGTTTCTTATCTTGCCAAAGGAATTTTCTAAGTGCAATATTTAGAAACTTCACATCTTTCTGCTTCAGGATCAGTAGTATATTTTGACAGATGTAGAGAATTTTTGGCAGTAATATCATTTTGTAAAGGACAATTCTTCCTGAGAGTGATATAGGGAGATTTTGCCAACTTTTCATTTTTTCTCTTATATTCTTTAAAATTGGAGGTATGTTATAAGAGTACCATTGTTCTGGATTTAGAGTAATTATAATGCCCAGATATTTAAATGAGTGTTCTGCTATTTTAAATGGTATATTATCTATGTGTTGTTCTGGAGGACTTATCCAGTAGAGTTCAGATTTATTAGTATTCATCTTATATCCCGAGAATGAACTAAATTGAGTTATAATAGTCAATAATTTAGGGATATTTGACTGAGTATTTCTAATATATATTAATATATCATCCACATATAGCACAATTTTAAGTTCTTTATTTTTTATTTTAATTCCTTCAATCTCTTGTCTAATTAAAATTGCTAATGGTTCAATTGCGATGTTGAACAACAACGGGGATAAAGGACAGCCTTGTCTTGTACCTTTTGCCAAATATATTTCTGATGACTGTCTAGTGTTGATTAATAACCTAGTATGGGCTTTTTTATAAAGATTTTTAATAAATTTAAGGAATTGGCCTTTAAAACCGAATTGGGAAAGTGTATGTAGTAAATGATCATGGTTAACCGAATCAAATGCCTTTTCGGCGTTGATTGTAACTATTGCCTTATCAATATCGCTTTGTTCTCCTCCCTGAGCTTGAGTTGGCTCTGTGTTAACATAATCTATGGTAAGAAATAATTCACGGATTTTAGCAGAGGAGTTCCTATTAATCATGAATCCGGCTTGATTTTTATGAATTATATGTGCGAGGGAGGATTGTATCTGTATGCCAAGATAGATGTCAAAAGTTTGTAATCTGTATTTAGTAGAGCTATAGGTCTATATGACTCTTTCTGGGTTGGGTCTTTTCCGGGTTTTAGAATAAGGGTAGTATATGAGGCTGAAAAATTGGCAGTTGGTGAACAGCCCTCATTATATATGTTATTAAACAATTTAGTTAAATATGGAACAATAGTGGGGGTTAATAGTTTATAAAATTCACTAGGCAGGGCATCCGGGCCTGCCGCTTTATTAATAGACAGATCTTCTATTCCCCTCGTTACCTCTGACTCAGTGATAGGAAGGTTGATCATTTTATTAATTTCTTCTGAAATGCTTGGGTAGGAGATTTGTTTCCAAAAATCCTCCCTTTCTCTATTATCAGATTGGCTTGGGGAATACAAGTTTTTATAATATTCTACCATTATTTTTAAAATATCTTCTGGGTCTGAAAGTAATTTATCCTCTTTCTGAATACTTTCAATTAGATTGTGCCCTTTATCTTGTTTCACCAATCTAGAGAGTAGTTTACCTGCCTTATTCCCATATTTATATAATTGTGATTGGAGTCTTAGTTCTTGTTGAGTAGCTTTATGAAGAAAAAATGAATCTCTTACTTGTTTTGCTTGTGTGTAATTATTCCAAGTTGTAGGTGTTTTATTAACTATGTAACTAATATATGCATTTGATAATGTTTTCGTAATATTTTCTTCCTTCTTTTTGTAGCTCTTAGTTCTATTAATGTTGTATGCTAGTATCTCTCCTCTCATAACTGCCTTTGCCGTTTCCCAGAGTAACATTGGGCGATTTATATATTCCCTATTGAAATGAACATATTCTTCAAATTTTAAATTTAACATTGTTTTGAATTCTAGGTCAGTGGCCAGATGTTTGGGGGAAAAAAATCTATTATTTTTAAATGTAGCATCGTGTGAGCTAATTTCCATAGTTATTGGAGTGAGGGTATGTCTATGGAGCGCACGTGAGTCAGGGAGTGTGTCCCTGAGTGGTTATTCTCTTAAATGCAATTTATTTTAATGTTTCAGATATAGCATACAATTTTAAACAACTTTCTAATTTACTTCTATTATCTATTTTGTTTTGTCCTCTTGGTATCCTTTGTTGAAAAGCATACCTAGGTAGGCTGAGAGCAGTCGTGCCCTGCCAGGAGCTAGATGCTGATTGTTGGCTGCACAAATATCCTCTTGTCATTGGTTCATCCAATGTGTTCAGCTAGCTTCCTGCAGTGCAATGCTGCTCCTTCAACAAACATTACCAAAGGAATGAAGCAAATTTGATCATTGAAATTAATTGTAAAGTTGCTTCAAATTGTATGTTCTCTCTAAAACATGAAAGACAAATGTTGGGTTTCATATCCCTTCAAACCAATTGTGTGCCAGAGGTAAGCAATACTTTGCAATTCAATATGTTGAACCCCTTAAATGGATAGTTGCTGGTATGAAACTATTTTACATTCTCTCACAGATAAGGTGATAACTTATTAACATTATTTTACTTCCAAAAATGTTATAGGGGTTTTAAATAAGGGCTACCAACAATAGGGGAGCCATATTTTATGGTTTAAAATCCCTGTTTTAACCATAGACTTTCCCAAGACAGCACTTATACATGAGCTTTATTTACTAAATAACAAATTAAAGGAGTACTTAGTAAATATCATTTAAAAAAGAAAGGCCTAGTTATAGTTAATAACAGTGTATTGGTTTAAAGCATAAGTGTGGTTGAGTTAGACTTTGTATATACTAAATGTATTATTTTTAAAAAAAGTGTTTGGTCAAACTGGCTTTTATGTACAGTTAGCACAAAAGTTAGCTTTGCCTGTAACAGGCAGAACACACCCTCCCCCAATTAGATGTACATTTCTTGTTACCTGTGAGTTTCAAGGATTAAATGGCACATGTCTACAGCAAGTATTGTATAGGCCTGAAATGCCTTTTTTTAGTCATGCAAAGGGTTATTAGAGTTCAGATAAATTCTCCTTTAATTGGTTATTTAGTAAATATCATTTAAAAAAGAAAGGCCTTGTTATAGTAAATAACAGTGTATTTGGGGAAAAAACACAAATGTTGTTGAGTTAGCCTTTGTTGGAGCTAAAACAAATATTACAGTAGTAACAAATACAAAATAAATCCCCCCCCCAATGTCAGATCAATCTAACATAGTGGATGTCTCATAAAAAGTCATATTTGATTTATAAAAACACTTGGAGTTCAAAATATATGTCAATTTAAAATTATTTTTAAGAAATACTGAATTTCATGATAAGCTTCAATTTTAAGGTTTAAGGTTAACAGCCTTGGGTAAAAATTGTAATATGGCTTATTCTCTGCTTTTCACATAAAAATTGCATGGAATACATCTTAAATTAAATGCATTTAATACATTGTGCTGGTAAAAATAAATGGTAGGCCTTTTTTTGATACTGGCTGAATAAAATAGTATTATTTTAATTAATAAATTACAAAACGTCTGAGCATTTCTTTGTAACAGAGGTTTTGTAAAGGTTTTATCTATTCCCTTAGAATGTGGAGTATATACTTTACACTTTAAAACACAAGACACATTTTTTGAAATACAAATATTAATATATATATATATATATTTGTGCAGCCACCAGTCAGCAGCTACTGAGCCTATCTAGATATGAATCCTATATTTCTTTAGAATTATTTATTATTACATTGGGACAATATCAACTGCACAACATTTACTATAACATAAAAGCCTGAGCTACACATATATGGATATTGGCAGTGATGGTCTTATAAAATAATTTGATGGCCTTATAAAATAAACTCTACATGCTTGAATAAGAAAAATCAAAGCACATATTTAAATAACTAACAATAATGTATATATAAACCTCCAATAAAAAGCATGTAATACATTGTGCTGTTGCAAATACATTTTAGACCTTTCTTGATACTAAATGAATAAAATAGTATTCTTTTAATATTGATAATAACAAATGTAGGAGCTGTTGGAAATATTATCAAATTAACGCTATCCCCTTTAGGCACCTTTAAAATTTTCTCCAGTCCGTGCGCGAGTATTCCTTTTTAATGTATCAATGACATTCAAATACCCATTCTCAGGACGTACACTTTAAAAGTACATTTTTCAGTGAGATAATGGTTTGTTGCTCGAGCACTGACTGGAGAAAAATTTAAAGGTGCCTAAAGGGGATAGCGTTAATTTGATAATATTTCCAACAGCTCATACATTTGTTATTATCAATATTAAAAAGAATACTTTTTTATTCATTTAGTATCAAGAAAGGTCTAAAATGTATTTGCAACAGCACAATGTATTACATGCTTTTTATTGGAGGTTTATATATACATTATTGTTAGTTATTTAAATATGTGCTTCAATTTTTCATATTCAAGCATGTAGAGTTTATTTTATAAGGCCATCAAACTATTTTATAAAACCATCTCTGCCAATATCCATATATGTGTAGCTCAAGCTTTTATGTTATAGTAAATGTTGTGCAGTTGATATTTTCCTAATGTAATAATAAATAATTCTAAAGAAAGATAAGATTCATATCTAGATAGGCTGCACAAAGAGGCCTCGTGTTATTGGCTCCCCCAGGCAATTCCTCTCAGAAGAAGGAACACAGCAACCCCAGACAATCGTTCCGGCCTTCATTAGGCCTCATCAGTGAGGTGTAGCCATATTCCTCTAAGCACACTAAGCAAGAAGTCTATGTCTGGTTGCCCCTTTTCCCCATAGGGAGACTAAATACGCATAGAGAGAAGCACAGTCAAAGGAATGAACAACTGTCTCAAAACCATATATTTAGTGTGTATATATATATTTTAATATTTGTATTTCAAAAAACGTTTGTTGTGTTTTAAAGTGTAAAGTATATACCCCACATTCTCAGGGAATAGATAAAACCTTTACAAAACCTCTGTTTTGTATTTTATTAATTAAAATAATACTATTTTATTCAGCCAGTATCAAAAAAAGGTCTAAAATTTATTTTTACCAGCACAATGTATTAAATGTATTTAATTTAAGATGTATTCCATGCACTTTTTATGTGAAAAGCAGAGAATAAGCCATATTTCAATTTTTACCTCAGGCTGTGAAGAATGCCATATCTGACACAAAATTGAAGCTTATCATGAAATTCACAATTTTTTTTTTTTTAATTGACATATATTTAGAACTCCAAGTGTTTTTATAAATCAAATATGACATCCACTATGTTAGATTGATCTGACATTGGGGGAGGGGGATTTTTTTTGTATTTGTTACTACTGTAATATTTGTTTTAGCTCCAACAAAGGCTAACTCAACAACATTTGTGTTTTTTGCCAAATACACTGTTATTTACTATAACTAGGCCTTTCTTTTTTAAATGATATTTACTAAATAACCAATTAAAGGAGAATGTATCTGAACTCTAATAACCCTTTGCATGACTAAAAAAAGGCTTTTCAGGCTTATACAATACTCGCTGTAGACATGTGCCAGTTAATCCCTGAAACTCACAGGTAACAAGAAATGTACATCTAATTGGGGGAGGGTGTGTTCTGCTTGTTACAGGCAAAGCTAACTTTTGTGCTAACTGTACATAAAAGCCAGTTTGACCAAACACTTTTAAAAAAAAATATATTTAGTATATGCAAAGTCTAACTCAACCACACTTGTGCTTTAACCCAATACACTGTTATTAACTATAACTAGGCCTTTCTTTTTTAAATGATATTTACTAAGTACTCCTTTAATTTGTTATTTAGTAAATAAAGCTCATGTATAAGTGCTGTCTTGGGAAAGTCTATGGTTAAAACAGGGATTTTACACCATAAAATATGGCTCCCCTATTGTTGGTAGCCCTTATTTAAAACCCCTATAACATTTTTGGAAGTAAAATAATGTTAATAAGTTATCACCTTATCTGTGAGAGAATGTAAAATAGTTTCATACCAACAACTATCCCTTTAAGGGGTTCAACTTATTGCATTGCAAAGTATTGCTGACCTCTGGCACACAATTGGTTTGAAAGGATATGAAATCCAACATTTGTCTTTCATGTTTTAGAGAGAACATACAATTTGAAACAACTTTACAATTATTTTTGCTTCATTCCTTTATTACTCTTTGTTGAAGGAGCAGCATTGCCCTGCAGGGAGATAGCTGAACACATTGGATGAACCAATGACAAGAGGATATTTGTACAGCCAACAATCAGCATCTAGCTCCTGGCAGGGCACGACTGCTCTCAACCTACCTAGGTATGCTTTTCAACAAAGGATACCAAGAGGACAAAACAAAATAGATAATAGAAGTAAATTAGAAAGTTGTTTAAAATTGTATGCTATATCTGAAACATTAAAATAAATTGCATTTAAGAGAATAACCACTCAGGGACACACTCCCTGACTCACGTGCACTCCATAGACATACCCTCACTCACATTTCAATAAGAATGTAATTGTAACTGGAGAAGCCATTACAGTTTTGGTGACTCACACAGACACACATTTAGAGTCAAACATGTACACAGGTTCAAGATCACTCAGTCACCCTCTGTCAATCATCTTTTCTTATTTGCACAGTCAGAAATATTAACCCTTTACAGACATGCCAACACTCCCTGACGTTCAGGGAGTCTCCCTGATTGTAATAGCGGCTCCCTGATGCCAGCAAATGGAATGCAATCTCCCTGAAACTCCAAGTACCATGATCCAATGTGGCCCAAATCCGGAAAAGTGTTTCTTTAAGGAATGCCTTTAGTTGCTGGGATGTTATAGAATCCTCAAAGCATGCACCAGTAACCAAAAAGCCCCCACTGATTTTAATCAAATAAAACACAAATACTACCTTATTTACTGCACGTAATTAAACTTTGTATTCTAAAATATTTGAGCGTTCAACAAGCGTCACTGGAAAATAGGTTTATTGTATGTGGATGTGCAATAAAGCTACTTTTTTAATGTGACTTTAGTGGGAAGCTACTTTAATGATAAGTCTCTATCTTATTTAGGGTTTCAAGGTGTCCAATATATAACTGAGGGGGAGGGGGGGGGCGGCGCAGTAGCGGGTGAAGTATACATGAAAAGTGGGCGAGCCGCCATCTTAGTTGTGGTATAACTTGTCCTGACAGAAGTCACGTACATAATAATGTAGCATTGTCTTGTAGCTTGCTTTTTGTGAGACCAGTATTAAAAATATACAGTATATACAGTAAATATACAGTATTAAAAATATAGTTGACAAATAAATGAAAGTTGTAAATATAGTCACAAAAAGTGCAGTTCATTTATGAGAACATAACTGTCCATCAATCCCTTCTTAAATTTTTATAAATGTGGAAAAATATGTGAGAATCCATAATCTATCTATATAAACTAAATTTCATATTGAATAATTTGCATAATGTTTTTCATTACTTCTAAATATTTAACTCTTGTGGCCAGCAATACCTACTTCACTTGCCACTCTGCACATCCTGTTTGGATTTGTCAACTGCAGGAGTGTGGAGCTGTATTCTGTCTGTGAACAAAGTATCCCAACCATTTGAGTGTGGGACATAAAAAGTGACAAGCTACACACTAACTTTTCACTTGAGTAAGATTAAATCTTACTCAAAATTATAGCTGCACAGTGACAGTACATACACCATGTTAAATAAGGTCACAATTAGCAATTAATATGAATTAAAATGTAAAAATTTGTGCGACTATTCCCTGTATGTATCTGGTACCATATGATCTACATTTCGAGAAGAGGTTAGATGCTCTTTCCTGCCATAGGGTTACATTTGCACTGTAAAACAAGGTGTCATCCTATAGCATTAAAGGCATGAGAAAAAATGGGACTTTTGTGTCACTTTTAAATATGATCCTATACAGAATCAATTGTTCTTTATGCACTGTCTGCTTCTGTCATCCATAGCACTTTAATATGGCCAGACATGCTGTAACTCCAATGAAGTCCACTGTGATTTCAATTAAAGTGCATTAGTTATAAGAACATCCCCTAATTTTATAGAGAATTGTCATCAATTAAAGATTACACGATCTAACGAGTTAGAACATTTATGCTTTTCTTTCTTATATTCACTAAATGGGTCCTAAAGGTTTTTTCATAAACATCACATTGTTCTAGTTTCCAGTATCAAGCAATGCACTTAGATTTAACCACATGAGTTCACATATTAGCTATTTATAAATATGAAGGAAAAAGCACAGCTGCAATCAAATGTTACCATTAGCCTATACAACTAAGTAGGCAAAATGCACAATCATATATAGTTTTATTATGAGCTCTATGTGTGCAAGCCACTGCTAGATACGACACAAATGTCAAAAGCCACAAATAATAACTTTATTAAAAACGATTCTGTTTGACTAAAGTAATAATGTATGTAAAACTATCAGGCCTTGAACTAGTAAAAGTTGACCATTATAAGTGTACATATTCTGCAACCCTTTCTGGTTACAAAATCCAATGACAGACCGCTTGTTCAGTCTGATTTTGTAACCAGTAACGTGCGCGTGCCACCTCGTATTCTCATCAGCTGTTTTAAGGAGTTTGGGCCTCTAGCGCATGCGCAGTGGCGCCACAAACCTCCACCAGCTGATTATAGGTCACCGGAAGTGACCGGAAGTGACGAAGTATTCACATTCCTACGCGGTAGACGGATTACTTTAGAACAGGCCATAACACCGCCACTACCTACACTTATAAGCCCCAATGTTGCCGCCACTATACTAAAGTTATTAACCCCTAAACCTCTGCCATCCCACATCACTAACACTATATAATATTTTAACCCCTAACCCTAATGTAACCCTAACACCCCCTAACTTAAATATAATTAAAATAAATCGAAATAAACCTTACAATTATTACCTAAATAATTCCTATTTAAAACTAAAAACATACTTACCTATAAAATAAAACCTTAGCTAGCTACAAAATAACTAATAGTTATATTGTAGCTATCTTAGGTTTTATTTTTATTAAACTAAAAGGGCCTTTTGTGGGGCAATGCCCCAAAGAAATCAGCTCTTTTACCTGTAAAAATACAAACACCCCCCAACAGTAAAACCCACCACCCACACAACCAAACCCCCCAAATAAAAAATTCTATCTAAATAAACCTAAGCTAACCATTGCCATGAAAAGGGCATTTGGGTGGGCATTGCCCTTAAAAGGGCATTTAGCTCTTTTATGGTGCCCAAACCCTAAGCTAAAAATAAAACCCACCCAATAAACCCTTAAAAAAATAACACTAACCCCCATCGATCCACTTACAGTTTTCAAAGACCGGACATCCATCCTCATCCAGGTGGCAGAAGTCTTCATCCAAGCGGGCAGAAGTCTTCATCCAGACAACATCTTCTATCTTCATCCATCCAACGTGGAGTGGGTTCATCTTTAAGACATTTGCCGCGGAGCATACTCTTCTTCCGATCGTCGTTGGAAAATGAAGTTCCCTTTAAGTGACATCATCCAAGATGGTGTCCCTTACCATCTGATTGGCTGATAGAATTCTATCAGCCATTAGGAATTAAAGGGGAAAAAGTCCTATTGGCTGATCCAATCAGCCAATAGGATTGAGCTTTAATCCTATTGGCTGATCCAATCAGCCAATAGGATTGAGCTTGCATTCTATTGGCTGATTGGAATAGCCAATAGAATGCAAGCTAATTCCTATTGGCTGATTGGATCAGCCAATAGGATTAAAGCTCAATCCTATTGGCTGATTGGATCAACCAATAGGATTTTTTCCCCGCACCGGATGTCTTGAAGATGGACCCGCTCCATGCCGGATAGATAAAGATAGAAGATGCTGTCTGGATGAAGATAGAAGATGCCGTCTGGATGAAGATAGAAGATGCTGTCTGGATGAAGACTTCTGCCCGCTTGGATGAAGACTTCTGTCGACTTCGATGAGGACTTCTGCCTGCTTGGATGAAGACTTCTGCCCGCTTGGATGAGGATTGATGTCTGGTCTTCGAAAACTGTTAGTGGATCGTCGGGGTAGTGTAAGGTTTTTTTAAGGGTTTATTGGGTGGGTTTAATTTTTAGCTTAGGGTTAGGGCACCGTAAAAAAAACTAAATGCCCTTTTAAGCGCAATACCCATCCAAATGCCCTTTTCAGGGTAATGGTTAGCTTAGGTTTATTTAAATGGAAATTTATTTGGAGGGTTTGGTTGTGTGGGTGGTGGTTTTTACTGTTGAGGGGTGTTTATATTTTTTTTTACAGGTAAAAGAGCTGATTTCTTTGGGGCAATACCCCACAAAAGGCCCTTTTAAGGGCCATTGGCAGTTTAGTGTAGGCTAGGGGTTTTTTTTTATTTTGGGGGTGGCTTTTTTTATTTCAATAGGGCTATTAGATTAGGAGTAATTCGTTTTTATTTTTGATAATTTCTTTTTTTATTTTGTCTAATTTAGTGTTTATTTTTTTAAAATTTAGATCATTGTATTTTATTAATTTAATTTATTTTATTTTATTGTAATGTTAGGTTTTAGTGTAAGGCAGGTTAGGTTTTATTTGACAGGTAAGTTATTAACTATTTACTAACTACCTAGTTAAAATGATTACAAACTATTTACTAACTAGTCTACCTAGTTAAAATAAATACAAATTTATGTGTGAAATAGAAATAAAACCTAAGATAGCTACAATATTATAACTAGTTATTTTGTAGCTAGCTTAAGTTAGGTTTAATAGGTAAGTAAGTATTTCGTTTTAAATAGGAATTATTTAGGTAATAATTGTAAGGTTTATTTAGATTTATTTTAATTATATTTAAGTTAGGGGGTGTTAGGGTCAGGGTTAGACAGGCTTAAGGTTACGTTAGGGTTAGGTTTAGGGGTTAATATATTTATGTAGTGATGTGGGAGGCCAGAGGTTTAGGGGTTAATAGTTTAATGTAGTATATTTCGTTGTTGGGGGCTTGCGGTTTAGTGGTTAATAGGTTTATTATAGCGGCGGTGTGGGCAGGTTAATAATCTTTAAATAGTGTTTGCGATGCGGGAGGGCGGCGGTTTAGGGGTTAAAAGGTTTATTATAGTGGCGGAATAGGGGCTAATAAATTTTAATAGTGGCGGCGATGTCTGGAGCAACAGATTATAGGTTAATAAATGTATTATAGTGCTTGTGATGCAGGAGGGCCTTGGTTTATGGGGTTAATAGGTAGTTTATGGGTGTTAGTGTACTTTTTCAACAATTTAGTTATGAGTTTTATGTTACAGATTTGTAACGTAAAACTGATAACTACTGACTTTAGATTGCGGTACGAATTTTGTGGTTATAGAGTGTACCGCTCTCTTTTTGGCCTCCCAGGCAAGCTCGTAATACCAGCGCTATGGAAGTCCCATTGAAATAGGACTTTTTTAAAAGTGCGGTACTGACGTTGCGTGACGGCCAAAAAGATGTGCGGTACACCTATACCTACAAGACTTGTAATAGCGGCGTTAAGGAAAATGTATTGTTATGAAGCATAATGATGCTTTTTCACTCATAACGCAAAACTTGTAATCTAGCTGTATGTTAGCTTAAAAATCAAAAGCCTAGTGCAACTGGGCGTTAAAGGGTCAATCAGCACTTTAGTCTGGAAGATACAGATTTTGCCACTGTAAATTTGTTAAGAAGATATATATTGTTTGTCGTTAGCAGAAATAATTAAACAATAAACGGCAATTAAGGACAGATATGTGTCAAGGTTAGGCACCTGATGCATGCCTTGTGCTCTTTCAGTTAAGAGGACTGGAATTTTCAGAAATTCATTGCAGGAAAATGGGGCAAAATAAATCATAAAGTATACTAAAAGGTTGTTTTACTACACATAATAAAGCATTTTATATTACAAAATGTCTTTCTTCCCTTTAATGTCCTTTTAAGGACTGAATACTCAATTGCTCATAATAAAGTCCATTGTTTTATTTGTGGACAATGGCACACAGACAAGCTTACATTTTTTTTTCTCTCAGCACTGGAATATTCATAAAAAAACAAAAAACTTCTCTATCCAGTGGCGGATAGGCCTGTCGGGATAACCAGACTTTTTTCCTTCGTCAAGGAGGTCACAAAGCGAGTTTTGTGTGCATGCGTAGCACATTTCTTCAAGGCTGCTTCTGACAAGGGTGTGAGGCATGTAGAGGCAAAAAGGCCCTAGGCAAGGTAGGGGGTTGAAGGCAGACTGGGGAAAGGGGGGCTGGGGCCAAGAGTGGAGGTGGTCTTCAATCATTTCCTGGGAGGGTCTGATTTCCAGTCCGGCCCTGTCTCTTTCAGTTGTAAAACATAAAAATTACTTTATACGTGTTGGGCTTTTTTAATCATATTGTACATTGAAGGCTTTATTGGTGGATCGCAACACACTACAAAAATATACAAAACATGGAAATGGACTAAACTCTCAAACTGGACTGGGTACACACACAGCTGTACACCTACCATCAAGTTAGGCAGTTAACCCCTGACCAGCCTTGGTGCAAAGCCCATAGAGTAGTAGACTTCCTGTGTATTGTTTTGATTTGTAATTTTCAGGTGCCGCTCTGTGCAGCCGTCGCATAGAATCACTTTGCTAGTGATGTAGGTGTCCTCGCCGGCCACTTCAACGATGTCAGGTGGCCTATTTACTTGATGCTGTTTGTTATCTTTGACCACACTGTAGATCCTTCCAGTCCTGCTTGCTGGATTTATCCCATATCTGCCTGTGAATACTACAGCCTGCCTAATCTGCTTAATTTATGTCTGCTTGAACTCTATAACCTTTGTCTGTCAGACCTGTCTGCTGGGTTAACCCCTTATTTACCCATGAGTACTACAGCCTGCCTAAACTGCCTAAACTTCTGTTGGCTGAGCTACAAAACCTGAGCCTGTCAGACTTGCCTGCTGGAGTAACCCCTTAATTACCTGTGAGTACTACAACCTGCCTAAAGTTCACCTTTGCTAACTGTCTGTGAATACCTGTCTGGCCTCTCTACCCTCTGCCTGCCTGATCTTCCTGCTGGAGTTTACCTCAATTCCGCTGCATGTGAGTTTCTACTTTGTTTGTTCAGCCTCATTCATTTGTGCCACAGTTGTCTCTGGAGGTCACATCCGGAAATATATTAAGTGTGCTAGAGTGTGAAATTCACTTCACTCTAGCGTTTGGGTCTACTATGGGATTGATTCCAAACCTGACAGTAATTTTCCATATGGCCCAAGTCTAGAACTCTCTTGTAAGCACACAGCAAGATTAAAAGCAAAAATGAAATAGTTAGTTATAGCATTTGGCCAAACGGTGTAAGCCCAGGAGCGCGTCAAGGTCTCTTCCTCCCTGGCTCCCTATCCTACAGCCACACAATGCATGAGTGCCAAACAAGGGTGACACAGGCCTTTGTAATTTCCCTAGACACATACAAAACATGGAAACAGACTTCACTCTCAAACTATGTAACTGTAAACCGTACAACCCTGGATACTCACAGACAGTTGTACATTTCCAAGCAACTCTGGCAGTTATATATATTTATATAAAGCTATTTTACATTCAACAAAAATAGTTTCATATCTCTTGAGGACTTTAAATTTTTTCAAAATCATCCAATAATTTATAAGGCTGTTTCTTTTATTTAAATATGTTTTTGCTTGCTTTTCTATTTATTAAACATACTAGTGGTGAAGCCTGTGTACACGGGCCATTTTTCTTATTGTCCTATACCCAAGCTCCCGCCCGGCCACTCCCCTGGCCATCCCAGGCACTGCATATGCACCGCCCGTGCTCCTGCCCGGCCACACCCCATCACGCCGACCACGCCACCACCCGACACTTCTGCCCAGCCATGCCCCCCAATGCATGCACAACTGAAGGCGGCGACAGACGCGCTACAAATGCGTTTATAGTGTAGATAACTTAATACCTTAATACAAGAAAATTGTAATAGAAAGTATTTGAAGTGAAAACTGCCTCCAAGAAAAAATAAAAATGATAAAATAAAAGCCCCTTTTTGAAAAGCTAATCCATACAATTGTAGTCCAAAACTAGATTAAACAAATGTAACTACAAGCAAAAGAGCCAAAAGTTTGTGGAACTTTCAGTTCTTTTAAATCTGAAATTCCAAAATTTGAATTCTAAACTTTTTCATAAATATTTTTCTTAAAACAAAATTATTAAAAATTACAATTTCCCCACCCCATATTAAAATTATATCAAATTACCTTTAGGTTGTATATATAAACTGTATTATGACATATAAATATTACCTAAATGACACAAGATGTTTAAAGCAGAAACAAACCACCATAGCGCGCTTAACCTGTATAAGGCCTTCAGATCCCTGTGTGTATTCTACGTAAGCGCTATTACTTTGCCACAATAAGAGGGTAGGCACCAACCCCTTCTCCGTTTCAGGGTTATATTACATGTGGCATGCTAAATTTGTTTATTGTTTGGTGCAACTTTTATTTTAGCACTAACATTTTACGCGAGGTCTTCAGTCACGCTAATCTGACACGTGTGAAATTTGATTGCACTTGTGCTAGTGTGTTTACTTGAAACTTTTACGCGTGAAAATTAAGATGCCCTGGATATTGCTATACCTATAATTTATATGCAATAAATTTACTTCTAGCCAAAAGGATATGAGATTTGCAGAAGAAACGCTATAGCTATGATTATGTCAGATGGCTTCTCTCTTCCTGATAATGTATCTCAGAGAAAGAAAGACAAGTAAAACATGGTGAAGTGTTATAATCAGTTCGGAGTACTGTTTGTAAAATAGGTTTTGCCAGTCTTCAGCGCTTAAATGGATTTGAATCCCAAAATTGATAGAGCATACAATTGTCATCAATTTTCCAATTCACTTATATTATCAATTTGCTTTATCTTCTAGATATCCTTTGTTAAAGGAGTAGCAATGCACTAATCAGCAGCAACTCATTTTCCAAAAAGCACAGCCAACATGTTTATATTAATATACTTTTTACCTCTGTGATTACCTTGTATCTAAGCCTCTTCTGACAGCCCTCTGATCACACATTATTTATTATCTATTGACTTGCATTTTAGCCAATCAGTGCTGTGTTGTGCACAACACACGGGTATGAGCACAATGTTATCTATATGGCTCAGATGGACTAGCAGTCTCCTGTGAAAAACTAATAAAAATGCATGTGATAAGTGGCTTAGAAAAAGGCCGAAATTTAGAGGTTTAAATGTTATAAAGTATATTAATGTAACAATGTTGGTTGTGCAAAGCTGGTTAATTGGTAGTAAAGGCATTATCTATCTTTTTTAAACAATAACAATTTTGGTATTGACGGTCCCATTAAAGAAATACAGGAACATTTTGGTGAACCAAGTATTTAAGGTTCCTTAGCAACAACATACGCATCTATAAATCTAGCCCATTGAGTTTAGGGTTACAGATTTTATTTAACCTTTTGAGTGCTAAGCACTTTCCCACCTGGGTGCTAAGCTGAATTTTTTTATTTTTTTATTTTTTATGTTTTTAAATAAAACATTTTTTAACTTTTTTTTTACAGATCCCCAAGACTTTTACTGTTGGAAAGGTTAGGCGATTAGCTTTCCAACAGTCGGTCTTGGGGGTCTGTAGTTGCTTAGATGCCTGAGATACAGGCTTCTAAGCAGCATGCCCCCTTTCCCTATACTTTACATTGCCCATTTTAAATAAAGTTGTGCTGTGACATCATTGGCACCTGAGCCGTCGTTAGCACCTGAGTGAGACAATTTATGACGGTTCAGAGCCATCATAAGCACTCAAGAGGTTAAGTTATGGTTTTGGCAAAAGGTCCAAAGAATAAACAAAATAGTTTGCCACTATGCATAGTTTTGTTGTGGGTGCCATCAGCCGCAAAATTACAGAAGTTCCAACACTGATGTTAGAGGTAAAAATTTACCCAAAAAAGGAAAGCAAAGGAATAGTCAAGTCAAGATAAACTTTCACGATTCAGATAGAGCACGCAGTTTTAAGCAACTTTCTAATTTACTTCTATTATCAATTTGTCTTTGTTCTCTCTGTATCTTTATTTGAAAAAAACAGGAATGTAAGCATAGGAGCCCTTTTTGGTTCAGCATCTGAGTAGCACTTTCTAATTGATGTCTAAATGAAGGCACCAATTAGGAAGTGCTACCCAGGTTCTGAACTAAAAATAGTCCGGCTCCTAAGCTTACATTCAAATAAAGATACCAAGAGAACGAAGAAAAATTGATAATATCAGTAAGTTTGAAAGTTGCATGCTCTATTTGAATCATGAAAGTTTAATTTTGACTAGACTGTCTCTTTAACACATGTTTACTTTTTAAATGCTATCTTAAAAAATGTAACTTCTTGTTATTATTTTAATTAAAATTGTTTCTGCAATTTCCAATTAATATGGATAATAAGACTTTAAATTCTCCCATAAATGACCTTAGATTTCAATATTTACATAATTTTCCAAGACACTTGTTAAGCCGTAATTTGTTATAATGTCTTGGTGGTAGCCAAATTAAAAAACCAGCACACTTTGCCAGCTTCCACAGAGTTACTTTGTTTTTGATTATAAAGTAGCATCAGCTTTCGTCCCTTGGTGAGCATAAATATATTATTTGCATCATTGTTATCTACATGCAAGTGCTTACCTCAGCTTCTGCCATTTTCCTGGGAATAAAATGTCTGTATTTGTTGTGGTTTATTATATGAGCTATCCAATGAACCAATGAAGGTCGTTTTGTCATAAGTGCACCCTTGTGGCTCATGATGTTGCTTTTATTATTTTTCTCAAGTAATTATGCCAGAGTTTGTCACATTTTAAAAATGACACACATCTCTAAAGTACTTTTGATATGTCTGAAAATATTGCAAGAAATAAACTAGATATTGTTATGTTAGGGTATTTTTTTTTTCACATACAATTTAAAATTGTATGTAAATGCCTTAAAAATATGCATGATTACAGTGAAATAAATTCTTAAATGGACATTAAACACTTTGAGATGGTAATATAAAATGCTAAATCATATATATATATATATATATATATATATATATATATATATATACCGTATTGTTCCGCATATAGGCCGCACTTTTTTCCCTTGATTTGTAGCTTTAAATGTGGAGTGCGGCCTATATGCGGGGTGCGGCCTATAATCGGGTGCTTATCGGCAAATTTGTACTTGCGCAGTACAGCCGAACTTCCGGTGCACCCTGTGGCCTTATGGGGATTGTATTCCGCTGGAGTTGGATAGTTTTGCAACATTTTGCAAAGGTAATTGGTTTGGATAATGAGCAGGACGCTCATATGCAGGAGCCGCCACTGTGAAGGTGTGTAATGATGCGGTAATGCTGTGTAATACTGTGCTGAGCACAGTGTAATTTGGAGCTTGGGTTTATGAAGAAGAAAGTGAGTGGAGCACACAATGTCCCATATGAGTCCGTTTTGCTACTGATATTGTCAGGTAAGAAAGTGCTTTTATCCCCATCACATCGTACCTGCTAAAAATGTACCAGTACATACAAAATTATTTAATATGTTAAAATAAAAAAAAGGAAAGATGCTGTACTCCTTAGTACTGGTAATTTCAAATGTGAAAAAAAGCCTTTATTCAGCCATTACAGCTTTAATGGCTGAATAAAGGTTTTTCTGACATTTGAAATTACTGAGGAGTGCAGCATCTTTCATTGTTTTTCTTTTTTCTATACTCTTGGGGAAGTGTAAAAGTATCCCCTGGGAGCTGACACCCTGCATTGGGACTCATTGCTTGCACATTGTGTGTGTTTTCTTTAAATTTTTTATTTCTTCAAAATGGCACCTAAACTTTAAGGGTGCGGCCTATAATCAGATGCGGCCTATATGCGGCACAATACGGTATATATATATATATATATATATATTATAAAACTGTGCTATAAACTTTCATTATTTATTTTGTCCCCTTTTCCTGTAATTCCTTTCTCAAATTGTGAGCTTTTCAGTTCCTGCTAGAAATGGAAGTGCAGAATACTGTTATATTCCAAACAGCCATTGGCTGCACACTCTAGTGACCTATGTAAGTATGTATAACTGTAACCAATTTTGTCACAGCAGAGAAGGTAACCGGAGTAACAACATGGCAGTTCCCATTGTTTTATAAAGACTAAGGGGCCAATTTTCCAAAGCCCGAATGGTGCCCAATGCACTTGTATACTCGCAAGCCTTAAGGCTCGCCGGAAACAGGAGTTAAAAAGCAGCGGTCTTAAGACCACTGCTCCTTAACTCGTCCGCTGCCTTTTAAGCTGCGGACATCAATCCGCCCAATCTCATACGATCGGGTTTATTGACTCCCCTTGCTAGCGGCCGATTGGCCACGAATCTGCAGGGGCATTGCACAAGCAGTTCACCAGCATTCAGCTACAGCGGATCATGTCAGTCCGACAGATAATAAATCGGCCCCAAAAACTTTACAATTGTACTGTCAATATTTAAACATCTAATGAAGCTTTAAAAAAGTACATCTACATGTTATTCTCAGACTAATCTATTATTTGAATGCATGATTTTATCTAGCATTTATGTAGGGCCAGATTACAAGTGGAGCGCTAAATTTCGCTTACATGAGAGCAATATTTGCACTCCACTGTATAATACCAGTGCACAAGAGCTCACTTCCATAGACTCCTATGTAAGCCTCAATCTGATGCAGTCAGAGACGGCATCAAAACCTAAGCGCAGCGAAAAAGGCAAGTAATAATGCAATGGCAGCAAATTTTAAAATATATGTATATGCTTAGAATATAGAATATTCTCACAATATAACTCACAATTTTTGAAGGCCCCTGTATTTAACAGAGGTCAAATAGGCAGCCTGATGCTCACAGTTGCCTACTCATTAGATACTCTCTGCAGTATCTTGAAATCTGGAAAGAGGTACAGACACAGTATCAACCCACCGGTGTTCGTCGGTGAACACTGGTGGGTTGATACCTTGGGGCCGATTTACCAATGTCTGGCGGACATGATACGCTGTAGCGTATCATGTCCGCCAGACATCGCTGAATGCCAACAGATTTAACATTGTGCAAGCAGTTCTGGTGAACTGCTTGTACAATGCCGCCCCCTGCAGATTTGCGGCCATTCAGCCGCTAGCAGGGGATGTCAATCAACACGATCGTATAGAGTAGGCCGGATTGATGTCCGCAGCCTCAAAGCAGGTGGACGAGTTAAGGAGCTGCTGTATTAAGACCGCTGCTTCTTTACTGCTCTTTGCGGTGAGCCTGAAGGCTCGAGTGGAAACAGGAGCATCAGAGGCCATTCGACCCTTGATAAATCGGCCCCCATTTCTATACCTCTTTCCAGATTTTGTCAGTCATTACTGCTCAGACACAGCACTTTGGAACACCTGTCTGCTATCTGGGAGAAACAACAAAATGTCCACTTAGACACAAAAATAGTAACTGCTCATCTGTAAGTGGGTACCCAAATATAAGAACCACTTTATCAAATATATATATCAGTGTAGGAATAGCACATATGTGTGATTTAGTTCTGCAAGCATACACAGTATGTAAAACTCCTGTGTGACAGTTCCTTATAGGCTGGTATTCATGTGGAGAAGTATATTGCAGTTTAGTTAACAATGGTAAACATGATGTACTTAAACATAATCAGCCCATCCAGTTTGTGCTCTCCGCGACCACTCCGGAACCCCACAACCAAGAAAACTATTACCGTGCTCCTTGTTTTCAGGACCCGGTATTCTCACCACTCTGCAGTTTGTTTGCTCCCGGACATCTGTCCGCCCAGCAAACGCGGCTGAGCATTCTCTCTGCTCCTCATGGTGCCGGTGATATCACTGAACCCAACGAATCGCACTTCCTGCTTGTGATCGGTCCTTCAGGAAGAAAGGAGGGGTGTTCTCACGAAGCTCCAATCCTACGATTCCACTGTCTTGCTTCAGGGGCAACATACATTAGCCGGTCCCATCTTCCACAGGCTCTCCTTCAGCAGACAACTATACACATCAACGATTGTGATATGAGTCCAGACAGCAGTGCAGCTTAATTTACTGGCTGGCTGGCAAAACCTAACGAGCAAAAAATATAGATGGTGCCAGTAAATAAAGTATAAAAAGTTTAACTTTATTCGACCATTAAAACTTGGAGGGACAAACCCCTTAGAACAGACAAGAGACTAACATGTTTCAGCTGCAGCCGTATTCATAGTCCTTATGAATACGGCTGCGGCCGAAACGTGGTAGTCTCTTGTCTATTCTAAGGGGTTTGTCCCTTCAAGTTTTAATGGTTGAATAAAGTTAACCTTTTTATACTTTATTTACTGGCACCCTCTTTATTTTTTGCTATCTGGGAGAGCCACATTTAGGACGAATACTGAAAAAACGCTATCAATTCAGCACCCACTTGCAAAAGCACCTTGGAATCTGCTGTTCCTGAAACCGCAGATACCGCAGAGAGTATCCAGTGAGCTGACAACTGTGAGCGTCAGCCTGCTCATTTGTACTCTGTTAAAATTTTGAGTTATATTCTATCACACTTTTCCTTTATACATACAGAGTTCTCTATGAGGCGCCCCCTTGTTATTCTATTGACTTTTGCAGAGGTGAACCTACATCGAATTTACCGAAGTGGAGCTGGCTTAAAGACACAGAACATCCTTGGAATTCCCATACCAATTGTTGGCACACAATACCCGATTCTCTTTATGGTCTGAATTTGTGCAGTATACGTAATATATCAGTGCACATTAGCAGCAATAATTTTGTATATTCATTTTTTTGTGTATACTATTTTGTGTATTTAAACACTTTTGACAATTACACTTTCTTTCATGTAATTGGCAAGAGTCCATGAGCTAGTGACATATGGGATATACAATCCTACCAGGAGGAGCAAAGTTTCCCAAACCTCAAAATGCTTATAAATACACCCTTCACCACACCCACAATTTAGTTTTACAAACTTTGCCTCCTATGGAGGTGGTGAAGTAAGTTTGTGCTTGATTTCTATGATTTATTCTATGATAAGCGCTTCTAAGCATTTTGAAGCCCAATTCTTCTCAGAGTAGATTATTTGTCCAAGGGATGTGAAGAAAGTATCGCCTATTGATTTTATGTTTTTCCTCGCAGGAAATCTTTTCAAAGGTTCTTTGTTATTGGTCGTAGGGATTAATCTCCTACCTCCCTTTTCAGATCGACAATATACTCTTATATATATTATATATATATATAATATACTCTTATATATATTATATATATACTCTTATATATATACTTTTCAATTGACACACAGACATATATATATATATATATATATATATATATATATATATATATACCTTTTACTTGTTATCAGAGTGGAGGTGTTCCAACTTTTTGGGGATCCCCCTAAGATTCCCTTAATACATATAAACACATGACTATATACTATGTATATAAGCATATACATATATATTTACTGGGAACACACAGTTTCCATAGACCGCAATGTAAAGGCACTGTTCACTGTTTGTTTTTTTTCTAACGTTCATCTCCCACCAACTGTAACCCCAAAATACAGCTTAGTGCAGTTATTTTATTAAAAAATAAAGATGCTGATATCTTTATTATTGTTAATAAAATACACTAGACCTTATTTTGGGGGCATTTGGGGCTATTTGCTACAGCGAGCTTGCGGTAGCAATAACCAGCCACTTGTAATGGGTGATTATTTTTTTGCCTATTAGCAGCATGAGATAATTTAGCGCTCCACTTTTAATCTACCCCTTAGGGGTAGATTTAACAAGTGCTGGGCGGACATGATTCGCTGTAGCGAATCATGTCTGCCCGACATCGCTAAATGCTGACCATCAAAGAAACTGTAAAACCCTAGGAATTAGGAAAGAATGCCAAGAATAATTATGAGTGGAACACCATGAAATATAGGTTTTTCCAAACCCGATGATAAATTTTTCTGGAAAAAGACTTACGAGCCTGTATCATAGTGCTAATTACTGAGTAAGAAAACCCTCTATGACTAAGCACTAAGTGTTCAATTTCCATGCCATCAAATTTAGAGATTTGAGATCCTGATGGAAAAACGGTCCTTGAGACAGAAGATCTGGCCTTAAACGAAGTGGCCAAGGTTGGCAACTGGACATCCTGACAAGGTCCGCATACCAAATCCTGAGAGGCCATGCTGGTGCTATCAGAAACACATAAGATTGTTCCATTATAATCTTGGAGATCACCCTTGGAAGAAGAACCAGAGGTGGAAAAATGCAATCAGGTTGGTAAGACCAAAGAACTGCTAGAGCATCTACCATCTCCCCCTGAGGATCCTTGGACCTGGAAAGGTATCTTGGAAGCTTCTTGTTCAGACGCAAGGCCATCAGATCTATTTCTGGGGGACCCCACATCTGTATCAATTGAAAAAACATATCCGGATAAAGAGACCACTCTCCCCGATGTGTAGTCTGTCGACTGAGATAATCTGCTTCCCAATTGTCTACTCCTGGGATATGAATTTGACAAGAATCGGATTCTGCCCAAGACAGTATCAGAGATACTTCTTTCATTGCTGAAGGACTGTGAGTCCCCCCTTGATGATTAACATATGCCACTGTAGTGACATTGTCTGTCTGGAATTAAATAAAAAATTCTCAATTCAATGGAGGCCAAGCCTGAAGAGCTCTGAAAATAGCACAGAGTTCTAAAATATTGATTGGTAACCTCGCCTTCTGAGGTTCCCAAACCCCTTGTGCTGTCAGAGAACCCCAGTCAGCTCCCCAACCTGTAAGACTTGCATCTGTTATGATCACAGTCCAGATAGGACAAACAAAATAGGCCCCCTTGAACAATAAGGTGACGGTCTAACCACCAAGTCAGAGATTGTCGAATGTTGGGACTTAAGTATATCAACTGGGATATCTGAGTATAATCCCTGCACCACTGGTGCAACATGCAAAGCTAAAGAGGTCTCATATGAAAATGAGCAAAGGGGATCACATCCAATGCTGCAATCATGAGACCTAAAACTTCCATGCACATAGCCACTGAGGGAATGAAAGAGACTGAAGGTTTAGACAAGCTAACATTAACTTAATTTGTCTCTTTTCTGTCAAAGAAAGAGTCATGGACACTGAATCTATCTGGAAACCTAAAAAGGTGACCTTTGTCTGAGGAATCAAAAAACTCTTTTGTAAATTGATCCTCCAACCATGTTTTTGAAGAAATGACACAAGTTGTTTCGTGTGAGATTCTGCTAAATGAAACGATTGAGCTAGTACCAAGATATCGTTCAAATAAGGAAACACCGCAATACCCTGCTCTCTGATTACAGATAGAAGGGCACCGAGAACCTTTGAAAAGATTCTCAGAGCTGTTGCTACGCCAAACAGAACAGTGACAAATTGGTAATGCTTGTCTAGAAAACAGAATCTCAGAAATCGATAGTGGTCTGGATAAATCGGAATGTGAAGATAAGCCTCTTATGAGTCTATTGTGGACATGAAATTACCTTGCTGAACAAAAGGCAGAATAGTCCTTATAGTCACCATCTTGAAAGCTGTGACTCTTACAAAACGATTTAAAGTTTTCAGATCCAGAATTGGTCTGAATGAATCTTTCTTCTTTTGGGGCAATGAACAGATTTCAATAAAAACCCAAACCCTGTTACTGTAGAGGAACTGGAACAATCACCCCTGAAAGCTTTAGGTCTGAAAAACACTTCAGAAAAGCCTGAGCCTTGACACGGTTTGTTGGAACATGGGAAAGAAAGAATCTTCCCATGGGAGGTCAAATTCTAAAACCTATTCGATACCCCTGAGAAACATTAACCTGAATCCACTGACTTTGGGCAGAATTTGCCCAAATGTCTTGAAATAATTTCAGTCTGCCCCCTACTAGTTGAACTGGTTTGAGGGCCGAACCTTCATGTAGTCTTAGGGGCTGTATTTGGTTTCTTATAAGGCTTGGATTTATTTCAATTTGTGGAAGGTCTCCAATTGGAACCAGAGGCCTTAGGGGAAGGAGTGGTTTTCTGTTCTTTAGTCTGACAAAAGGAATAAAAACGATTGGGAGCTTTAAATTTACCCTTAGATTTCGTATCTTGGGGCAGAAAAACTCCCTTACCCCCAGTGATAGTGGAGATAATAGAATCCAATTGAGAACCAAATTAATTATTACCTTGAAAACATAATGATAGTAATCTAGATTTAGACACCATGAAGCCTGTGCTGCATTCAACGGCACCAATACGCTCACCTGGCATTGCCTAACTTCGCTGTCGCGGACCTGAATAATGTAAATACAGAGAAAAAAACTTTTGGTGCCAAGGTTAACAGGAAATGACACAATTCGCTTCATAACAGGAGTGAATTTGTTAAAAAACAATTTGCATCAACAAAGACGCAAGAAATGATGTGACGCTCGTCACAACAAACGCAACCTTTGCGAAAAATGACGCAATAAATAGAAGTATTTTGTGCCATCGCGAGCCTAACTTGCCCGTGAAAATTTTAAAAAACAAGACCAAAGAAACAACTAGCAGAAACCTCAGGTAAGAAAAAATATACTAAATTTCTCCCAAAACATAATTTTCCATGCTGAAACTGCAGACTGCAAAGGGAAATAAACATAGACCCGACTCATGGCAAATATATGCAATATATATTTAAAACTTTAAAAATATAAAGTGCCAAACATAGCTGAGAGTGTCTTAAAAAAGATATATACCTACCTGAAGACACCCATCTACATATAGCAGACAGCCAAACCAGTACTGAAACATATAAGCAGAGGTAATGGTAAAGGAGTATAATGTCAATCTGTAAAGGGAGGTGGCAGATTATGCCCACAACCGAATTTACAGAGAACCTTAGAATAGATTTCCCATAGGTGAAAACATGGCATCATTAGGCAGATACTCCCATCACATCCCTCAGACAAAAACTGTACTTTGAGAGGAATTTGGCTTCAAAATGCTTAGAAGCGCCTTTCACAGAAGAAATCAAGCACGACTTGCTTCGTCATCCTCCAACGAAGGCAAAGTTTGTAAAACCTAAGTATGAGTGAGGTGGGAGGTGTATTTATAGGCATTTTTGAGGTTTGGGAAACTTTGCCCCCTCCAGGTAGGAATGTATATCCCATACGTCACTAGCTCATGGACTCTTGCCACTTACATGAAAGAAATATATATATACATACATGCATATTTAGACATGTGTAAGCATGTTTCTCTATGTTAGAGCCCCTTACAGACTTTTTTTTTTTTTTTTTTTTTAAACCTGGGACCTCATATTTTGAGCCCTTATAACTTTTTTATGCAATTTTTTTGAATATTTTTTTTTAGACAGTCTTATTATAAGTGCAACTGTATTGTACAATGTATTTTTTATGTGGTTTGTGCAATTTTGTTCTTACATAACATTAAACCAAAGCTCCGATATCGCACCAACCAGACACGTTAAATTCGATTGCGCTCAAGCAAAGTGTTTACTTTCAACTCATAATACAAACACCCACAATATACCCTTTATCACTCGCCCACAACAGCGCAACACTCGTAATCTAGCCCTCAATAGGAACTCCTTGGGAGTTTGTTTGGGGCAATGTGAAATAAAAAAAAGCTTTTTGAACTGAATTTAAACTAATATTTATGTATTTGTTCTTCACTTACTAGTTATCTTCATTAGCTTACAGGAATTTTCTGTTTATGCTCATTGGTTGCTAGGTACTTCCTGATAATTCTCATCGGGCATTAGTAGTAATTATCTATAAGCCTATGAACATTAACAAGTGGATCTAGGATACTAGTATATTAGTTTAAATTTTTACAATTTTACTTCATTTTTTTTCAAGTAAAAATGTCAACATGTTTAAATGCTACTCTTTCATAAATATAAAAAATTTTGTGAGTACAGTGTACCTTTAAAATTACAAATATTTAACTTGGGAATTCAAAACAGTTGTTTAGCATGCCTGCGAGATAGGGTGAATACAAAACCTAAACATAATTTTCCCAAACTGTGCACATTACCTTACCTACAAGTTGGTGTACTAGATTCAAACTTGTTTTTGAAACTAATGTCTCACTGAAAAAACTTGCCAAACTTTGACAGGTTGCTTATATTGAGGGGGGGGGGGGGGCACCTTTGTTTCTGTGGGAATGACTGCAACATGGCTGGGTTGTCTGTGGATGAATTCAGGTAATCTGTGGATGGAATTGAGTGGGTTGTGTATAGGGTCAGGACATTTCATGGGTCAGGAAAAGCTTTAGGGGACCTGGGCAAAGTGATGGTGCCCAAGTTAGGGCTGATCACAGTTATGGGGGCATTCACTATGCTTGGGCTTGACCTGTCAAAGCTACTGGCTAAGAAACAAGAAAATTCACATAGGCAATCACGTGTTTTTAAACCCTGCATATTGAGTTGAGTTTTAGATGAAAATCCTGGCAACACCTGGAGAGTGGAGAATGCCTTATAACAATCTGGAATGCTCTCTGTCAATCCTTGTTTTGGGTCTGTAGAATTACCAATAGAAATAACATTCTATCCAGTGAGACTGCTTAACAACATAATAAAACAGATTGTTTGAACATTTTGGGGCAATTACTGATCCCATTTTGCATTTCCAAAGTGTTGCAGTTGTATTTATAGCATTTCTTCATTTATAGCAGTTTGCTTTTGTTGTACAAGGTTTGCACTGGACCATTTTACACAACTATTGGCAGGCACAACAAGATCCCTCAGCAGCATAACAAGTGTCTATAAATCAAGCCCCTTATATCTACAGTTAGAAACAAACGGCTAAATTACGAGTTGTGCGTTAAGGTAAAAAAGCAGCATTAAGAGGTCCTAATTACGAGTCTTGAAGGTTTAGGGTCACCGCACACTTCTTTGGCCTTACCAAAAAACGACTTATGTAAACTTCATAAAGTCTTTTTTCTCTATGGGACTTCCATAGCGCTGATATTACGAGTCTGTCCTGGGAGGCCAAAAAGTGAGCGGTACACCCTACCCCGTCAAGAGTCCGAACGCATTTAAAAGTCAGTAGTTATGAGTTTTATGGTACAACGCCGTAACATAAAACTCATAACTTAAGTGCTAAAAAGTACACTAACACCCATAAACTACCTATTAACCCCTAAATCGAGGCCCTCCCGTATCGCAAACACTAAAATGAATTTTTTAACCCATAATCTGCTGCTCCGGACACCACCGCCACCTACATTATATTTATGAACCCCTAATCTGCTGCCCCCAACATCTCCGACAACTACATTATAATTATTAACCCCTAATCTGCCGCTCCGGACACCGCCGCCACCTACATTATATGTATTAACACCTAATCTGCTGCCTCCAAAATCGTCGACACCAACATACTATTTATTAACCCCTAATCTGCCGTCCCCAATGTCGCCACCACTATATTAAAGTTATTAACCCGTAAACCTAAGTCTAACCCTAACCCTAACACCCCCTAACTTAAATATAATTACAATAAATCTAAATAAATATTACTATCATTAACTAAATTATTCCTATTTAAAACTAAATACTTACCTGTAAAATAAACCCTAAGATAGCTACAATATAACTAATAGTTACATTGTAGCTAGCTTAGGGTTTATTTTTATTTTACAGGCAAGTTTGTATTTATTTTAACTAGGTAGAATAGTTATTAAATAGTTATTAACTATTTAATAACTACCTAGCTAAAATAAATACAAAAGTACCTGTGAAATGAAACCTAACCTAAGTTACACTAACACCTAACACTACACTATAATTAAATAAATTAACTAAATTAAATACAATTTCCTAAATTAAAATAAATTAGCTAAAGTACAAAAAACCCACTAGATTACAGAAAATAATAAACAAATTACAGATATTTAAACTAATTACACCAAATCTAATAGCCCTATTAAAATACAAAAAGCCCCCCAAAATAAAAAAAAAACCCTAGCCTAAGCTAAACAACCCCCCCAACAGTAAAATCCACCACCCACACAACCAACCCCCCAAATAAAATACTATCTAACAAAAACTAAGCTCCCCATTGCCCTGAAAAGGGCATTTGGATGGACATTTAGCTCTATTGCTCCAATCAGCCAATAGAATGTGAGCTCAATCCTATTGGCTGATTGCATCAGCCAATAGGATTTTTCTACCTTAATTCCAATTGGCTGATAGAATTCTATCAGCCAATCTGAATCTAAGGAACGCCATCTTGGATGACGTCACTTAAAGGTACCTTCATTAAGCTTCAGTCGTCGGATTAAGAGGATGCTCCACGTCAGATGTCTTGAAGATGGTACCCGCTCCGCGCCGGATGGATGAAGATAGAATATGCCGTCTGGATGAAGACTTCTGCCCGTCTGGAGGACCACTTCGCCCGGCTTGGATGAAGACTTCTCCCGGCTTCGTTGAGGACTTCGGTCCGGCGAAGACTTCTCCCGGTAAGTCAATCTTCAGGGGGTTAGTGTTAGGTTTTTTTTTTTTTTTGTTTTGTTTTTTTTTTAATTTTTTATTGAGGTTGTTATGTGATACAGTATTAAGGAAAATACAAAGTTTGTCAGACATATAAGATTGACTTCTTAGATAAAAAATATTTACACTTGTAGGCATTTGCTAATAACAGTATAACTTACTAGAGAATGGGCCATTCTTTATAACATCAATAATATCTGAGATGAAGTACAGATAACGCAGGAACTAGACAAACAGTAATGGAACCTCATTTTTCTTTTAATCTATAGATGCAAAATAACTACTGCTTTGGTCACTCTTGGGCCAAATAAACTGTGAATGCTATGTCAAATGGTAGTTACTTAGGATTATTGTTGTAAAAGATATTAGGGGAGGGGTGCAGTGGGCAAGAGCCACTTGTATAATAGGACAGGGAGTGGGGGGGCGTGTCTTAGTAATACTGAAAAAGAGATCTTCCAGAGGAGGCTATGAGCATTGCTGTGCTGGGTTATATAGACATCTTAGGCTTTATAAGAATTAGCTCAGGTCTGCTAATACAAATGGGACTGGCTATAGAGTCATTTAATGTATATAAGGCGTGTTTAAAGGTAAGCTGGTTCCAAGTAGGTGGTCTTAAAAGGTAGTGCTCTCGAGGAGCCGGGAAGAGACTTAAGGGGCATAAGGATCAAGCTGGGAAGTTACGCTCTGGGATAAATGCATAAGAACATGTTCTTAAGCCAACAGTAAATGGACCTCTAAGCAGAGATGACATAATAAACCAAAACAAGGCATCTTGTAGGGCTTGTGGAGAAAACTTTCAGAAAGTAGTAGGAGGTACTCTATAGTGAGAGATATAATGACGGAACTAAAGACAGTTAGAATAGATATTTTGTAATTAACTGATATGGGATAATGCTTCATCTTGTAAATGGTATTACGTCGTAATGAGACAAACTTCCTACAGGAGGGTAGATTATGGGAGTCGAACAATGAGTAGGAAACAATCATGGTTGCTAGGCAAAGACTGTGGGTACCTAAAGAAAACAGATATGTAAGGCTTATGTAGGAGCTAAAACCCACATGTTAGTAGAGCTTATAGTCTTAAACTAAGGCCTCTGTCTGATAGACAATATGGGAGTCTACTTAATTTATAGGGGTCTGATATTTGAGGAGTTTGTAAAAAGGCTCTCTGAAAAGTGGAGTCAGAGAAATATAACGTGTAAGAGTAAGGATGGGATGGTGATAATTTAATACTAAAACTTCTAGGATCAGCTTAAGATAAGGATAAGATACTGGGGGGTAGGATTGGGAACATGTAAAGATATGGCTTAGGACCTTTAGTAGTAATAAAATAAAAATACAACACATACTTGCATGGGTAAGTAGGAGTGGGGATGTCATAAATATTGTGCTTCATATAGATAATAAATATAAGGGGACTGAAATATTAGTGCATAGATATTGTACTAAGGGGAAGAATAGGGTACCCCCAGCAAACAGCTATTGATTACATATGTATAGACACATACTTGAGCATTGTTCTGTATCATTCACAATAGCGTATATCATTGAATTATAAAACTCTGAATAAACAGTCTAAAAACAGAAAAATACACATAAAGCTACAATAATATTCCTACCAGATTTGAGAGCCTATATGGTAAAATGATAGAGATCAAGTCAGAGTTAGTTAGCGGTGGTGCCGATATATACTAGAGAGTGAAAATGACCAGTATAGTATAACTGCGTAAGGTTAAGGGTCTGAAGGTGAAGAGTTATAGTAGTTAAACCAGGTATTAAAGGAGCTAGGCTCCTATGGTAGTGAGAGGTCCCAATTGGGGAATTTTCTGGCCTAGATTTAGAGTTCGGCGGTAGCCGTCAAAACCAGCGTTAGAGGCTCCTAACGCTGGTTTTGGCCGCCCGCTGGTATTTGGAGTCAGTGATTAAAGGGTCTAACGCTCACTTTACAGCCGCGACTTTTCCATACCGCAGATCCCCCTACGCCATTTGCGTAGCCTATCTTTTCAATGGGATCTTTCTAACGCCGGTATTTAGAGTCGTTTCTGCAGTGAGCGTTAGAGCTCTAACGACAAGATTCCAGCCGCCTGAAAATAGCAGGAGTTAAGAGCTTTCTGGCTAACGCCGGTTCATAAAGCTCTTAACTACTGTACCCTAAACTACACTAACACCCATAAACTACCTATGTACCCCTAAACCGAGGTCCCCCCACATCGCCGCCACTCGATTAAAATTTTTAACCCCTAATCTGCCGACCGCCACCTACGTTATACTTATGTACCCCTAATCTGCTGCCCCTAACCCCGCCGACCCCTATATTATATTTATTAACCCCTAACTTGCCCCACACAACGTCGCCGCAAGCTACTTAAAATAATTAACCCCTAATCTTCCGACCGCAAATCGCCGCCACCTACGTTATCCCTATGTACCCCTAATCTTCTGCCCCTAACATCGCCGACCCCTATGTTATATTTATTAACCCCTAATCTGCCCCCCACAACGTCGCCGACACCTACCTACACTTATTAACCCCTAATCTGCCGAGCGGACCTGAGCGCTACTATAATAAAGTTATTAACCCCTAATCCGCCTCACTAACCCTATCATAAATAGTATTAACCCCTAATCTGCCCTCCCTAACATCGCCGACACCTACCTTCAATTATTAACCCCTAATCTGCCGACCGGAGCTCACCGCTATTCTAATAAATGTATTAACCCCTAAAGCTAAGTCTAACCCTAACACTAACACCCCCCTAAGTTAAATATAATTTTTATCTAACGAAATAAATTAACTCTTATTAAATAAATGATTCCTATTTAAAGCTAAATACTTACCTGTAAAATAAATCCTAATATAGCTACAATATAAATTACATTTATATTATAGCTATTTTAGGATTAATATTTATTTTACAGGTAACTTTGTATTTATTTTAACCAGGTACAATAGCTATTAAATAGTTAAGAACTATTTAATAGTTACCTAGTTAAAATAATTACAAATTTACCTGTAAAATAAATCCTAACCTAAGATATAATTAAACCTAACACTACCCTATCAATAAAATAATTAAATAAACTACCTACAATTACCTACAATTAACCTAACACTACACTATCAATAAATTAATTAAACACAATTGCTACAAATAAATACAATTAAATAAACTATCTAAAGTACAAAAAATAAAAAAGAACTAAGTTACAGAAAATAAAAAAATATTTACAAACATAAGAAAAATATTACAACAATTTTAAACTAATTACACCTACTCTAAGCCCCCTAATAAAATAACAAAGACCCCCAAAATAAAAAATTCCCTACCCTATTCTAAATTTAAAAAGTTACAAGCTCTTTTACCTTACCAGCCCTGAACAGGGCCCTTTGCGGGGCATGCCCCAAGAAGTTCAGCTCTTTTGCCTGTAAAAGAATAAATACAATACCCCCCCCCCCCCCCAACATTACAACCCACCACCCACATACCCCTAATCTAACCCAAACCCCCCTTAAATAAACCTAACACTAAGCCCCTGATGATCTTCCTACCTTGTCTTCACCATGCCAGGTTCACCGATCCGTCCTGGCTCCAAGATCTTCATCCAACCCAAGCGGGGGCTAGACATCCACTGAAGAAGTCCAGAAGAGGGTCCAAAGTCTTCCTCCTATCCGGCAAGAAGAAGACATCCGGACCGGCAAACATCTTCTCCAAGCGGCATCTTCTATCTTCTTCCATCCGATGACGACCGGCTCCATCTTGAAGACCTCCAGCGCGGATCCATCCTCTTCTTCCGACGACTAGACGACGAATGACGGTTCCTTTAAGGGACGTCATCCAAGATGGCGTCCCTCGAATTCCGATTGGCTGATAGGATTCTATCAGCCAATCGGAATTAAGGTAGGAATTTTCTGATTGGCTGATGGAATCAGCCAATCAGAATCAAGTTCAATCCGATTGGCTGATCCAATCAGCCAATCAGATTGAGCTCGCATTCTATTGGCTGTTCCGATCAGCCAATACAATGCGAGCTCAATCTGATTGGCTGATTGGATCAGCCAATCGGATTGAACTTGATTCTGATTGGCTGATTCCATCAGCCAATCAGAAAATTCCTACCTTAATTCCGATTGGCTGATAGAATCCTATCAGCCAATCGGAATTCGAGGGACGCCATCTTGGATGACGTCCCTTAAAGGAACCGTCATTCGTCGTCTAGTCGTCGGAAGAAGAGGATGGATCCGCGCTGGAGGTCTTCAAGATGGAGCCGGTCGTCATCGGATGGAAGAACATAGAAGATGCCGCTTGGAGAAGATGTTTGCAGGTCCGGATGTCCTCTTCTTGCCGGATAGGAGGAAGACTTTGGACCCTCTTCTGGACTTCTTCAGTGGATGTCTAGCCCCCGCTTGGGTTGGATGAAGATCTTGGAGCCAGGACGGATCGGTGAACCTGGCATGGTGAAGACAAGGTAGGAAGATCATCAGGGGCTTAGTGTTAGGTTTATTTAAGGGGGGTTTGGGTTAGATTAGGGGTATGTGGGTGGTGGGTTGTAATGTTGGTGGGGGGGGTATTGTATGTTTTCTTTTACAGGCAAAAGAGCTGAACTTCTTGGGGCATGCCCCGCAAAGGGCCCTGTTCAGGGCTGGTAAGGTAAAAGAGCTTGTAATTTTTGTATTTTAGAATAGGGTAGGGAATTTTTTATTTTGGGGGTCTTTGTTATTTTATTAGGGGGCTTAGAGTAGGTGTAATTAGTTTAAAATTGTTGTAATATTTTTCTTATGTTTGTAAATATTTTTTTATTTTCTGTAACTTAGTTCTTTTTTATTTTTTGTACTTTAGATAGTTTATTTAATTGTATTTATTTGTAGCAATTGTGTTTAATTAATTTATTGATAGTGTAGTGTTAGGTTAATTGTAGGTAATTGTAGGTAGTTTATTTAATTATTTTATTGATAGGGTAGTGTTAGGTTTAATTATAACTTAGGTTAGGATTTATTTTACAGGTAAATTTGTAATTATTTTAACTAGGTAACTATTAAATAGTTCTTAACTATTTAATAGCTATTGTACCTGGTTAAAATAAATACAAAGTTACCTGTAAAATAAATATTAATCCTAAAATAGCTATAATATAAATGTAATTTATATTGTAGCTATATTAGGATTTATTTTACAGGTAAGTATTTAGCTTTAAATAGGAATCATTTATTTAATAAGAGTTAATTTATTTCGTTAGATAAAAATTATATTTAACTTAGGGGGGTGTTAGTGTTAGGGTTAGACTTAGCTTTAGGGGTTAATACATTTATTAGAATAGCGGTGAGCTCCGGTCGGCAGATTAGGGGTTAATAATTGAAGTTAGGTGTCGGCGATGTTAGGGAGGGCAGATTAGGGGTTAATACTATTTATGATAGGGTTAGTGAGGCGGATTAGGGGTTAATAACTTTATTATAGTAGCGCTCAGGTCCGCTCGGCAGATTAGGGGTTAATAAGTGTAGGTAGGTGTCGGCGACGTTGTGGGGGGCAGATTAGGGGTTAATAAATATAACATAGGGGTCGGCAGTGTTAGGGGCAGCAGATTAGGGGTACATAGGGATAACGTAGGTGGCGGCGGTTTACGGAGCGGCAGATTAGGGGTTAAAAGTGTAATGCAGGGGTCAGCGATAGCGGGGGCGGCAGATTAGGGGTTAATAAGTGTAAGGCTAGGGGTGTTTAGACTCGGGGTACATGTTAGAGTGTTAGGTGCAGACGTAGGAAGTGTTTCCCCATAGGAAACAATGGGGCTGCGTTAGGAGCTGAACGCTGCTTTTTTGCAGGTGTTAGGTTTTTTTTCAGCTCAAACAGCCCCATTGTTTTCTATGGGAGAATCGTGCACGAGCACGTTTTTGAGGCCGGCCGCGTCCGTAAGCAACTCTGGTATCGAGAGTTGTATTTGCGGTAAAAATGCTCTACGCTCCTTTTTTGGAGTCTAACGCAGCATTTGTTTGAACTCTCGATACCAGAGTTAAATTTATGGTGCGGCCAGAAAAAAACCTGCGGAGCGTTAACAGCCCTTTTACCGCCAAACTCCAAATCTAGCCGTTAGTTTTCTTAATCTTTAAGGGGCATGAGTAGTGCTGAGCAGCATAAATAGCGCATAAAAGGCCTTGGTTGTAGTACAGGTTAGTCTGGGGTATGAATAAGGTGTATTGAAGTGGTGAGATAAATGTATAAGCACATAGTCAATGCAAACCAAAATATCACATATGAGGTCACAAGATCAAACTTAGATAATATCAAACCTGTAAAATGTAGATAAACTAAACATTCCCAACAACAGAGCATATGACCAAACTAGGGTTTACATAACTCAGATAACAGTATAGTTGACTTGAGCCCTAATCAAATGACTATGCTAGTATCAATACTGAATTATAATAACCCTATCTACAAGGCTGGTAATCAAACCGGGGAATCAGTCCTGAAGTGTTTGTATATTTAGCCGATCCCATGTCTGAACTGATATTGTCTTCTGTACCCTATAGCCGGCAAATTGTGGCAGAAAGACCAGGTGTTTTGATCCAAAAAGGTAGCCATGCTCCTTAATCCTTGCATAGCTAAGTATGTGTCTGTCTTTAGACCTAAAATCACACTAGACAATTTACCATTCGGCGACAGATGTAGCAGGTCTGTCAGTCTCAGCAACGTTCCGATCCGGTAAGGGGAGGCCAAAGTCTCCTGGCCCGCTGTGTCAGCATGGATCGGTGAGTCTTTCACTATCGAGTTCTCAGGTAAGAGTCCGGCAGTTCGGTCGGGAGCTTTGATTAGCTTGGTGCCCTGCACTTCAACTAGATTTTCAGCTGCGTCACGTACCGGAGGGCCGATCGCATCCCCCCTTATGCAGGACGGGGCACCATGTAAAAGCCGCGGGACCTGAGGCGGTGCTATTGGGGTATCAGACTCCCCAATACAACTGAGCTCTGTAAGCGCCGCCAAATCCTTCTGCCGGTCTGGATAGTCGCTATCCTCCTCCTCCATTCGCATAGCGAGGGACTCAGCCGAGTTAGTATAAGGCATTGTCCACATCTGAGCCAGCTCTCTCAACATTTTCTGAATGGTCCAGTAGCTTTCGTCGCTGCTGATTGTCATAGTTAGTCTTCGTACCCAACTCGATATTAGCACTTTAGTTTACTCCGTTAGCCGCGAGGATGTTAAGGCCTTCATAAACGTGTCCGCCGTTAATCCGATCTAATGAGTCTTCTGCACTAATGTTTCTTGTGAACATAGAATCATTAGTTGCGACTAGTTGTAGGCTTCATAATATACTGATTTCCAGCTTGGATAATGGTGTGTATAGCTGATATGAAGCAAATATTTAGGATCCTTCTTTGCTAGTGCAGAAAATGCTAGCAGCCATGATGGTGGTCAGGACACGCCCCGTGTTAGGTTTTTTTAAAGGTGTATTGGGTGGGTTTTATTTTTAGGTTAGGGACTTTGGGCTGCAATAGAGTTAACTACCCTTTTAAGGGCAATGCCCATCCAAATGCCCTTTTCAGGGCAATGGGGAGCTTAGGTTTTTTTAGATAGTATTTTTTGGGGGGTTGGTTGTGTGGGTGGTGGGTTTTACTGTTGGGGGGTTGTTTGTATTTTTTTTACAGGTAAAAGAGCTGATTACTTTGGGGCAATGCCCCGCAAAAGGCCCTTTTAAGGGCTATTGGTAGTTTAGTTTAGGCTAGGGGGGGTTTATTTTGTGGGGGCTTTTTTCTTTATTTAATAGGGCTATTAGATTAGGTGTAATTAGTTTAAATATCTGTAATTTGTTTATTATTTTCTGTAATTTAGTGGGGGGGTTTTTGTACTTTAGCTAATTTAATTTAATTTAAGTAATTGTATTTAATTTAGTTAATTTATTTAATTATAGTGTAGTGTTAGGTGTTAGTGTAACTTAGGTTAGGGTTTATTTTAAAGGTACTTTTGTATTTATTTTAGCTAGGTAGTTATTAAATAGTTAATAACTATTTAATAATTAATTTACCTAGTTAAAATAAATACAAATCTGCCTGTAAAATAAAAATAAACCCTAACGGCTAGATTTAGAGTTGGGCGGTAGCCGTCAAAACCAGCGTTAGAGGGTCCTAACGCTGGTTTTTACCGCCCTCTGGTATTTGGAGTCAGTCAGGAAAGGGTCTAAAGCTCACTTTGCAGCCGCGACTTTTCCATACCGCAGATCCCCCTATGCCATTTGCGTATCCTATCTTTTCAATGGGATCTTTCTAACGCCGGTATTTAGAGTCTTGGCTGAAGTGAGTGTTAGAAATCTAACGACAAAACTCCAGCCGCAGAAAAAAGTCAGTAGTTAAGAGCTTTCTGGGCTAACGCCGGTTCATAAAGCGCTTAACTACTGTGCTCTAAAGTACACTAACACCCATAAACTACCTATGTACCCCTAAACCGAGGCCCCCCCACACCGCCGCCACTCTATTAAATTTTTTAACATTATCCCTATGTACCCCTAATCTGCTGCCCCTAACATCGCCGACACCTACATAATATTTATTAACCCCTAATCTGCCCCCCCCAACGTCGCCGCTACCTTACCTACACTAATTAACCCCTAATCTGCTGACCGAACCGCAACGCTACTATAATAAATGTATTAACCCCTAATCCGCCTCACTCCCACCTCAATAACCCTATAATAAATAGTATTAACCCCTAATCTGCCCTCCCTAACATCGCCGACACCTAACTTCAAACATTAACCCCTAATCTGCCGACCAGAGCTCACCGCTATTCTAATATATTTGTTAACCCCTAAAGCTAAGTCTAACCTTAACCCTAACACCCCCCTAAGTTAAATATAATTTTTATCTAACGAAATAAATTAACTCTTATTAAATAAATGAATCCTATTTAAAGCTAAATACTTACCTGTAAAATAAACCCTAATATAGCTACAATATAAATTATAATTATATTGTAGCTATTTTAGGATTAATATTTATTTTACAGGCAACTTTGTAATTATTTTAACCAGATACAATAGCTATTAAATAGTTAAGAACTATTTTATAGTTACCTAGTTAAAATAATTACAAAATTACCTGTAAAATAAATCCTAACCTAAGTTACAATTAAACCTAACACTACACTAGCAATAAATTAATTAAATAAAATACCTACAATTATCTACAATTAAATCTAACACTACACTATCAATAAATTAATTAAATACAATACCTACAAATAAATACAATTAAATAAACTAACTAAAGTACAAAAAATAAAGAAGAACTAAGTTACAAAAAATAAAAAAATATTTACAAACATTAGAAAAATATTACAACAATTTTAAACTAATTACACCTACTCTAAGCCCCCTAATAAAATAACAAAGCCCCCCAAAATAAAAAAATGCATGCCCTACCCTATTCTAAATTAAAAAAGTTCAAAGCTCTTTTACCTTACCAGCCCTGAAAAGGGCAATTTGCGGGGCATGCCCCAAAGAATTCAGCTCTTTTGCCTGTAAAAAAAAAAACATACAAGAACCCCCCCAACATTACAACCCACCACCCACATACCCCTAATCTAACCCAAACCCCCCTTAAATAAACCTAACACTAAGCCCCTGAAGATCTCCCTACCTTGTCTTCACCTCACCGGGTTCAGCGATCGGTCCAGAAGAGGGTCCGAAGTCTTGATCCAAGCGGCGGCTGAAGAACTCCATCATCAGGCTGAAGTCGGAAGTCCATCATCGGGATGAAGTCTTCTATCAAGCCGCATGTTCAATCTTCTTTCTTCCAGAGCGGAGCGGAGCCATCTTCTTCCCAGCCGACGCGGATCCAACCTCTTCAAGCGACGCCTACTTCCCGAATGACGGTTCCTTTAAATGACGTCATCCAAGATGGCGTCCCTCGAATTCCGATTGGCTGATAGGATTCTATCAGCCAATCGGAATTAAGGTAGGAATATTCTGATTGGCTGATGGAATCAGCCAATCAGATTCAAGTTCAATCCGATTGGCTGATCCGATTAGCCAATCAGATTGAGCTCGCATTCTATTGGCTGTTCCGATCAGCCAATAGAATGCGAGCTCAATCTGATTGGCTGATTCCATCAGCCAATCAGAATTTTCCTACCTTAATTCCGATTGGCTGATAGAATCCTATCAGCCAATCGGAATTCGACGGACGCCATCTTGGATGATGTCATTTAAAGGAACCGTCATTCGGCGAGTAGGCTTCGGTAGAAGAGGATGTTCCACGTCGGCTGGAAGATGATGGCTCCGGAAGAAAGAAGATTGAAGATGCTGCTTCATAGAAGACTTCATCCCGATTATGGACTTCTTCAGTGCCCGCTTGGATCAAGACTTCAGCCCGATGATGGATTTCTTCAGCCGCCGCTTGGATCCAGACTTCAGCCCGAGGATGGACGTCACTCTTCAGCCCCCCGCTTGGGCTTGGATCAAGACATCGGAGGCTCTTCTGGACAGATCGGGACCCGGTGTGGTGAAGACAAGGTAGGGAGATCTTCAGGGGCTTTGTGTTAGGTTTATTTAAGGGGGGTTTGGGATAGATTAGGGGTATGTGGGTGGTGGGTTGTAATGTTGGGGGGGGGTATTGTATGTTTTTTTAACAGGCAAAAGAGCTGAATTCTTTGGGGCATGCCCCGCAAAGGGCCCTTTTCAGGGCTGGTAAGGTAAAAGAGCTTTTCTATTTTAATTTTAGAATAGGGTAGGGCATTTTTTTATTTTGGGGGTCTTTGTTATTTTATTAGGGGGCTTAGAGTAGGTGTAATTAGTTTAAAATTGTTGTAATATTTTTCTAATGTTTGTAAACATTCTTTTATTTTTTGTAACTTAGTTCTTTTTTATTTTTTGTACTTTAGTTAGTTTATTTAATTGTATTTATTTGTAGGTATTTTATTTAATTAATTTATTGATAGTGTAGTGTTAGGTTTAATTGTAGCTAATTGTAGGTAGTTTATTTAATTTATTTATTGCTAGTGTAGTGTTAGGTTTAATTGTAACTTAGGTTAGGATTTATTTTACAGGTAATTTTGTAATTATTTTAACTAGGTAACTATTAAATAGTTCTTAACTATTTAATAGCTATTGTACCTGGTTAAAATAAATACAAAGTTGCCTGTAAAATAAATATTAATCCTAAAATAGCTACAATATAATTATAATTTATATTGTAGCTATATTAGGGTTTATTTTACAGGTAAGTATTTAGCTTTAAATAGGAATAATTTATTTAATAAGAGTTAATTTATTTTGTTAGAATAAAATTATATTTAACTTAGGGGGGTGTTAGGGTTAGGGTTAGAATTAGCTTTAGGGGTTAAAAAATTTATTAGAGTAGCGGTGAGCTCCGATCGGCAGATTAGGGGTTAATACTTGAAGTTAGGTGTCGGCGATGTTAGGGAGGGCAGATTAGGGGTTAATACTATTTATTATAGGGTTATTGAGGCGGGAGTGAGGCGGATTAGGGGTTAATAACTTTATTATATTAGCGGTGCGGTCCGCTCGGTAAGATTAGGGGTTAATAAGTGTAGGCAGGTGGAGGCGACGTTGAGGGGGGCAGATTAGGGGTTAATAAATATAATATAGGGGTCGGCGGTGTTAGGGGCAGCAGATTAGGGGTACATAGCTATAATGTAGCTTGCCGTGGTGTACGGAGCGGCAGATTAGGGGTTAATAATAATATGCAGGGGTCAGCGATTGCGGGGGCGGCAGATTAGGGGTTAATAAGTGTAAGGTTAGGAGTGTTTAGACTCTGGGTTCATGTTAGGGTGTTAGGTGCAGACTTAGGAAGTGTTTCCGCATAGCAAACAATGGGGCTGCGTTAGGAGCTGAACGTTGCTTTTTTGCAGGTGTTAGTTTTTTTTTCAGCTCAAACAGCCCCATTGTTTCCTATGGGGGAATCGTGCACGAGCACGTTTTTTAAGCTGGCCGTGTCCGTAAGCACCGCTGGTATCGAGAGTTGCAGTGGCGTTAAATTATGCTCTACGCTCCTTTTTTGGAGCCTAACACAGCCATTCTGTGAACTCTAAATACCAGCGGTATTTAAAAGGTGCGGGGGAAAAAAAGCACGCGTAGCTAACGCACCCCTTTGGCCGCAGAACTCTAAATCTAGGCGTCAGTTAGCTACAATGTAAATATTAGTTATATTGTAGCTATCTTAGGGTTTATTTTACATGTAAGTATTTAGTTTTAAATAGGAATAATTTAGTTAATGATAGTAATATTTATTTAGATTATTGTAATTATATTTAAGTTAGTTGGTGCTAGGGTTAGACTTAAATTTAGGGGTTAATAACTTGAATATAGTGGCGGCGACGTTGGGGGCGGCAGATTAGGGGTTAATAAATAGTAGGTAGGTGGCGGCGACATTGGGGGTGGCAGATTAGGGGTTAATAAATAGTATGTAGGTGTCGGCGATGTTGGGGAAGCATATTAGGGGTTAATACATATAATGTAGGTGGCGGCGCTGTCCGAAGCGGCAGATTAGGGGTTAATAATTATAATGTAGGTGTCGGTGATGTCGGGGTGGCATATTAGGGTTAATAAGTGTAAGATTAGGGGTGTTTAGACTCGGGGTTCATGTTAGGGTGTTAGGTGTAAACATAACTTTTATTTCCCCATAGGAATCAATAGGGCTGCGTTAAGGAGTTTTACGTTGCTTTTTTGCAGGTGTTAGACTTTTTCTCAGATGGCTCTCCCCGTTGATTCCTATGGGGAAATCGTGAATGAGCACGTACGACCAACTCATCGCTGACTTAAGCAGCGCTGGTATTGGAGTGCGGTAATGAGCAAAATGTTGCTCAACGCTCACTTCTTGTCTTTTAACAATGGTTTTCTGAAAACTTGTAATACCAGCGCTGCTGGTAAGTGAGTGGTGAGACAAAACTGCTCGTTAGCACCGCACCGTAGAATAGTTATTAAATAGTTATTAACTATTTAATAACTACCTAGCTAAAATAAATATGCAAGTACCTGTAAAATAAACCTAACCTAAGTTACACTAACACCTAACACTACACTATAATTAAATCAATTAAATAAATTAAATACAATTACCTAAATTAAATTAACTAAAGTACAAAAAAAACCTCTAAATTACAGAAAATAATAAACAAATTACAGATATTTAAACTAATTACACCTAATCTAATATCCCTATTAAAATAAAAAAGTCCCCCAAAATAAAAAAACCCTAGCCTAAACTAAACTACCAATAGCCCTTAAGATGGCCTTTTGCGGGGCACTGCCCCAAAGTAATCAGCTCTTTTACCTGTAAATAAAATACAAACAACCCCCCAACATTAAAACCCACCACCCACACAACCAAACCCCCCAAATAAAATACTATCTAAAAAAACCTAAGCTCCCCATTGCCTTGAAGGGCAGTTAGCTTTATTGCAGCCCAAATATCCTAACCTAAAAATAAAACCCACCCAATACACCTTTAAAAAAACCTAACACTAACCCCCTGAAGATCGACTTACCAGGAGAAGTCTTCATCCAAGCCGGACCGAAGTCCTCAACGATGCCGGGAGAAGTCTTCATCCAAGCCAGGCGAAGTGGTCCTCCAGACGGGCAGAAGTCATCATCCAGACGGCATCTTTTATCTTCATCTATCCGGCGCGGAGCGGGTCCATCTTCAAGACATCCAACGCGTAGCATCCTCTTCATCCGATGACTAAAGTTGAATGAAGCTACCTTTAAGTGACGTCATCCAAGATGGCGTCCCTTAGATTCCTATTGGCTGATAGAATTCTTTCAGCTAATCGGAATTAAGGTAGAAAAAATACTATTGGCTGATGCAATCAGCCATTAGGATTGAAGTTCAATCCTATTTGCTGATCCAATCAGCCAATAGGATTGAGCTTGCATTTTATTGGCTTGTCCAATCAGCCAATAGAATGCAAGCTCAATTATATTGGCTGATTGGATCAGCCAATAGGATTGAACTTCAATCCTATTGGCTGATTGCATCAGCCAATAGAATTTTTTCTACCTTTATTCCGATTGGCTGATAGAATTCTATCAGACAATCAGAATCTAAGGAACGCCATCTTGGATGACGTCACTTAAAGGTACCTTCATTCAGCTTTAGTCGTCGGATGAAGAGGATGCTTCGCGTCGGATGTCTTGAAGATGGACCCGCGCCGGATGGATAAAGATAGAAGATGCCGGCTGGATGAAGACTTCTGCCTGTCTGGAGAACCACTTCGCCCAGCTTGGATGAAGACTTCTCCTAGCTTCGTTGAGGACTTCGGCCTGGCTTGGATGAAGACTTCTCCCGGTAAGTCGATCTTCAGAAGTTAGTGTTATGTTTTTAAGGGTGTATTGGGTGGGTTTTATTTTTAGGTTAGGGACTTTGGGCAATGCCCATCCAAATGCCCTTTTCAGGGCAATGGGGAGCTTAGTTTTTTTTAGATAGTATTTTTGGGGGGGTTGGTTGTGTGGGTGGTGGATTTTACTGTTGGGGTGGTTTTTTGTATTTTTTTTTACAGGTAAAAGAGCTGATTACTTTGGGGCAATGCCCCACAAAAGGCCCTTTTAAGGGCTATTAGTAGTTTAGTTTAGGCTAGGGTTTTTTTATTTTGGGGGGCTTTTTATTTTAATAGGGCTATTAGATTAGGTGTAATTAGTTTAAATATCTGTAATTTGTTTATTATTTTCTGTAATTTAGTGGGGGGGGGGTTTGTACTTTAGCTAATTTAATTTAATTTAGGTAATTGTATTTAATTTAGTTAATTGATTTAATTATAGTGTAGTGTTAGGTGTTAGTGTAATTTAGGTTAGGTTTTATTTTACAGGTACTTTTGTATTTATTTTAGCTAGGTAGTTATTAAATAGTTAATAACTATTTAATAACTATTCTACCTAGTTAAAATAAATACAAACTTGCCTGTAAAATAAAAATAAACCCTAAGATAGCTACAATGTAACTATTAGTTATATTGTATCTATCTTAGGGTTTATTTTACTGGTATTTAGTTTTAAATAGGAATAATTTAGTTAATGATAGTAATATTTATTTAGATTTATTGTAATTATATTTAAGTTAGGGGGTGTTAGGGTTAGACTTAGGTTTAGGGGTTAATAACTTTAATATAGTGGTGGCGACGTTGGGGGCAGCATATTAGGGGTTAATAAGTGTAAGTAGTTTGCGGCAACATTGGGGGCGGCAGATTAGGGGTTAATAAATAGTATGTAGGTGTTAGCGATGTTGGGGGCAGCAGATTAGGGGTTAATACACATAATGTAGTGGCAGCGGTGTCCGGAGCGGCAGATTAGGGGTTAATAATTATAATGCAGGTGTCGGCGATGTTGGGGCGGCAGATTAGGGGTTAATAAGTGTAAGATTAGGGGTGTTTAGACTCGGGGTTCATGTTAGGTTGTTAGGTGTAGACATAACTTTTATTTCCCCATAGGAATAAATGGGGCTGCATAATTGAGTTTTACGCTGCTTTTTTGCAGGTGTTAGACTTTTTCTCAGTTGGCTCTCCCCGTTGATACTTATGGAGAAATCGTGCACGAGCACGTACGACCAGCTCCCGGCTGACTTAAGCAGCGCTGGTATTGGAGTGCGGTAATGAGCAAAATTTTGCTCAACTCTCACTTCTTGTCTTTTAACGACGGGTTTCTGAAAACTCGTAATACCAGCGCTGCAGGTAAGTGAGCAGTGAGAGAAAACTACTTGTTAGCATTGCATATCCTCTAACGCAAAACTCGTAAACAGGGCCATAGAATTTGACGGTAGATAAGAACCTAATAGGTCCATTAAGTCTACCCATATTGCATGTTACTTTTTTCTTAGGATAGCCTTATGCATGTCCCAGGCATTTTTTAATTCCTTTACAGTCTTTCTGTTTACCAACTCAATTCAAAGTTTATTCCATGAATCCACCACCCTTTCTGTAAAAAAAAAATGCTTCCTCACATTTCTCCTGAATCTGCTACCCTCTAACTTTAGATACCATTTAGATTTAGTTACCACTTGTTTTGGCATTTGTTTGTTTTTTGTGGAAAATGCTTTCAGCTTCTACTTTATTAAGTCCCTTCATATATTTGAAACTTTCTATCATGTCACCTCTTTCACTTCCATCCTCTAAACTATACATATTTAGATCATAGAGTCTTTCTTGGTACGTTTTATATTTTAGACCATGTACCATTATAGTAGCCCTCTTTTGTAAAGCTTCTAGTTTATTTATATCTTTCTGAAGATGTGGTCTCCAGAACTGTAAACAGTATTCCAGAATCCAGATTTGGCCTAACTAATGAGCTGTAAAGTATCATAAGAACCACTTACTATTTCTGCTACTAATACCTCTCCAAATATAACCAAGTATTCAACTGTCCTTACTGGCTGCACTGCTGCATTGTGTACCAAATTTTTAAATCTTCTGAAATATGTACCAGGGCATGATGTTCAAAATATCTCCATAACTAGAAGGCCTCAAGATAAAATTTGCCTTTCTAACATTTTTTAGATATTCCCACTAAAACAGAGAGCTTCAGATCACCAGGTACTAACACACTAATTGGTACATTTTTGAGGGTAAAATATCATAACAAAAATACGGCTATATTTGCCTAACATGCAAAGAGATATTAGAAAATAGAAAAAGTGATACATACTGTAAATAAAGTACTATTAAAAAACTGCAATAGATCTTTATAATTAGAAAGAAGGTACCAGCATTTATTGCATCATTTCCATATAAAGCAGGAAAGAAGGCAAGGAAGCCTTTCAGTAATAAGTTAAGTCATGCACTGTTACACTTGGCAAACAGCAGACTTCCTGTAGAATCCAATTAGAAAGTTAAACCAAGGCAATGCCTCTTATCGTTTAAGATTTTGTATTTATTTATTGAGTGCACATGAAATCACGGCACTTCACAATTTAATAGCACCACTGATGAGCCCCAAATGAAAGACACAAACTATTTCTTTTGCAAACAATATGCTTTTTCCTTGCTAAAATATTTTTTCTGTTGCTATAAACATCAACCCTTTAACTGCTGATTTAAAATTTTGATCTCACATTGGGGTAAAATAATTTGATAACGAATACCTGTTACTGCAACTGTTCAAACTCGTTAAGCAGATTAAAAATAAATAATAATAAATAAACACTAACTAAAATATATTTATTTAGTTGCCTGTTAATTTGTATTGAGAAACAAGGATATAAGGAGCCTAATAACAATAACAAAGCAAAAATAGGTTTCTGCTTGCTGGCAATTAATCATTATTACTATGATAATCACTTAAAAGCTATAAGGGGTCTTAAAGGGACATGAAACCTAATTGCTAAATCACTTGAAAGTGATGCAGCATAACTATAAAAGCTGACTCTATCTATTACATCTCTATTAAAAAAAATCTCACCAGAGTAAGTGCTCAATGAACAGCTACACCTCAGCTACTACTTTTTTTACTGTTATCTGCAAGATGGAAAAAAGAGCAGACATCACTAGTGCTGAGTTCACACTTTTCTGTGATCTCATGGGATTTAGCTGCAATCACCCTTTTAAGGGATCGCTGTGTTAAAACAGTATTTCAAGCAAAAAATCTGAGATTTTGCATATCTAATTTGCATATCTTACCCAGAATCCTCTTGTGCATTGGTAACAATGTACATGGAGTTTTACTGGGGAAAAGCAAGTGGGGAACTTGCCTGGATGTGCTAATTTCCTCTGCAATTTTTTTGTATTGATTTACTTTTGAGACATAGAGAATTTTAATCTCAGATTTTTATCTCCACCATAATTTTAATGAATATTTATAAATATATATATATATATATATATATATATATATATATATATACCAACACAAGGTTTGTAGCGACGCGCTCTGCCTTACCCTGCACGCTTCAACGGCACACTGGAGCATGGGAACTGATGTCACACATCTTCACTAGGAATGCTCCATAGAGGACAACGCTCGTCCACAGTGTCAAATGAATACAAAACAACATAGGATACTTGGGCACTCCTTTGGATAAAACGATATGAAAGTTTATTCAGATACTTCTGTAGTAAAAACAGGCAATATATGAGTCAAATAGCAAAAAAAGGTCTTTGGTTAAAAGACAAAATTCCACATGATGACACTATCACATAAAACACAGTAAATGAGGATTGCTGGGATCCTGTGCAGCAGACATGTTTCGTGCTCCAACAGCACTAGTTCACTGCTCACAGGATTCCCAGCCTCCTTCAGTCCTTAAGTAATCGTTTCTTAAAGGCATATGTGTTCAAAAATAAAAAGTCCTCACTATACACAATTTTATACCATTCTATACAGTCACTAAGCACTGATTGTTCAAAACAAGCAAGGAAGTACATAAATATTTATATTACACTAATAGCCCAATGTTATATTCATTTTTCATATAAAATAACTAATCACTTCCAATTATTTATTATATACATAATATTCTATTTCTAGAGGTTAGACACACAGATCTATGTCCCTCCTGAAGTTTAGGCCAAAAGGTATAAAGGTATTTATGGTAAAAATCCAAAAGACTTCTCTAAGACCTCATTTTTCCTCCCTATCACCTCCTCTTTTCTAGACCGGGACATAATCTATTGCTTGTACAGTTAATACATTTACATTTGAATTATGATGTTCCCTGAAATGTCTTGCTATAGGAGTGTCAGAATTGGGATCCTCAATAGATCTCACATGAGCTAAAAACCTATCCTTGAGGGGTTGTTAAGTTTTTCCTATGTACTGCTTATAGCACCCCCTACAGGTTAGCAAGTAAACTACATGTGTCGTAGTACAATTAATATAAAAATACATTTTATGTATTTTATTTGTACTAGTTGAAACAAAGGTATCACCTTCTGTTACATAGTCGCAGGTTTTACAAATCTTTTTCCTGCACTTGAAGAATCCTTTTCTTTGTTTCAACCAACAAATATTAAGTCTAAGGGTGATACATAGTTCGCTATAGTTTTACCCTTCCTGGATACATAATCACATCTATAAATATATATATATATATATATATATATATATATATAAAACAACATAGGATACTCGGGCACTCCTTTGGATAAAACGATATCAAAGTTTATTCAGATACTTCTGTAGTAAAAACAGGCAATATATAAGTCAAATAGCAAAAAAGGTCTTCGGTTAAAAGACAAAATTCCACATGATAAACTAGCAAGGGTTTATTGGGTGGGTTTTATTTTTATTCTAGGGTTTGGGCTGAAAATGAGCTAAATGCCCTTTTAAGGGCAATACCCATCCAAATGCCCTTTTCAGGGCAATGGGGAGCTTAGGTTTTTTAGATAGGATTTTATTTGGGGGGTTTGGTTGTTTGGGTGGTGGGTTTTACTGTTGGGGTGTTGTTTGTATTTTTTTTTTTACAGGAAAAAGTGCTGATTTCTTTGGGGCAATGCCCCGCAAAAGGCCCTTTTAAGGGCCATTGGCAGTTTAGTTTAGACTAGGGTTTTTTTTACTGGGGGGGGGGGCTTTTTTATTTTGATAGGGCTGATTAGATGTAATTAGTTTAAATATTTGATAATTTCTTTTTTATTTTGTGTAATTTAGTAGGATTTTTTTGTAATTTAGTTAATTGTATTTAATTAATGTAATTTATTTAATTGTAGTGTAAGTTTAGGTGTTAGTGTAACTCAGGTTAGGTTTTATTTTACAGGTAAATTTGTATTTATTTTAGCTAGGTAGCTAGTAAATAGTTAATAACTATTTACTAACTAGTCTACCTAGTTAAAATAAATACAAACTTACCTGTGAAATAAAAATAAAACCTAAGATAGATACAAGGTAACTATATTGTAGCTAGCTTAGGGTTTATTTTACAGGTAAGTATTTAGTTTTAAATAAGAATTATTTAGGTATTAATTGTAATTTTTATTTGGAATAATTTAAATTATGTTAAAGTTAGTGGGTGTTAGGGTCAGGGTTAGACTTAGGGTTAGGTTTAGGGGTTAATAACTTTAGTATAGTGGCAGCGATTTTGGGGGAAGCAGATTAGGGGTTAATAACAGTAATGTAGGTTTTGGCGATGTTAGGGACAGCAGATTAGGGGTTAATAATATTTAACTAATGTGTGCGATGTGGGAGTGCGGCGGTTTAGGGGTTAATATGTTTATTATAGTGGCGGTGATGTCCGGAGCGGAAGATTATGGGTTAATAATTTTATTTTAGTGTTTGCGATGCGTGAGGGCCTCGGTTTAGGGGTTAATATGTAGTTTATGTGTGTTAGTGTACTTTTTAGCACTTTAGTTATGAGTTTTATGCTACAGCTCTGTAACATAAAAGCCATAACTACTGACTTTCAGTTTACGGTATGGACCTTGACGGTATAGACTGTACCGCTAACTTTTTGGCTGGACAGGCAAACTAAAGGACTTTATTGAAAGCTGCGGTAGTTACGTTGCGTTACGGCCAAAAAAGTGTGCAGTACAGATATACCTGCAAAACTCGTAATACCAGCGGTAGTGAAAAAGAGCCATAACAATGCTATTTCACTCATAACACAAAACTCGTAATCTAGCCAAAAGTATCAGTAATTGTTTTTTTTTTAAAAAAGCATCGGTACTTGTACTCAGTTTTAAAAAAAAATGGTATTGGTGCAACCCTAATATATATATATATATATATATAAAAATGTATATATAAATATGATTCTGTGATTGATTGATTGATGGTAGTGAACTGATACAGTGGACAAAGAAATCAAAAGAAACTTTGAAAATTGTTAGTAGAAAGAAATCTACTGATCAAATAAAATTTAAAATAAGTGTATTTTGTCTTTTTATTCTGTATCTGTTGACTATGCAATGGTATGATGTTTAAAATTGTGCAATTGTCCTTTAAAATTAACAAAAATATTTTGGTTTATTTTTAAATTGTTTGCACTGTTAAATGATTTAACCATTATGTTACCCAGCATATTCTCCAAAAAGTTTACATACATTCTGAAAAAAAATTGTTAGAAAGAGTAATCACTAATCCCCTAAAGAAAACAATGTGCATTCTATGGGCTTGACTGAATATAGGGGTGGTTTTCAATTTTCCCAGGCTGGCCATGGTTGTTAACCCACAGAAGGAATGAGATTTGGTCCATAAAATTCTACATATGAAAGCCCATTTTCACTAAATAAAGACCACCTCTGTATGGTGTATGGGATACTCTGTATGTTAATAACAATGGGATCTATCCCTGTGTGTTTCTTTCTAAAGAGTTACATATGTTTCCTGACAAATAATTTTTTGGCAAAATTCTTATACAAACTATCTTTAGTATACATATAGAAAACTAAATGACAGCTTCACAAATACTGATGATATACAAACCAACTCTATTGGTAAACACCTGTGTGTATATTAAAGGCTTCATTATTACAAAATGTTAATTAAAAATAGAGTACTGTTTAAATTACTTTTTATTCAACTCCATCTTCTTATTCCTGTTATTTGTTTATTATTATGGGTGTGTTTTTGTGCATAAATTAAAGTTGTAATTGGTTGTTTAAATTGAGAATACCAGCTGCTTTATTACAGCATATTACTTTCAAGCTCTTGGTATAAATGTAGAAAACTTAATGACAGCTTTGTACATACTAATCATATATAAACCAGAAGCATATATTGAAGTCTTCCCTCATTACAACACTTCTAATTAAAAATATAGTACTTTTAAACGTAGTATTATTTCTAATACGCACACACACACGTGTATGTGTGTGTATATGTGTGTGTGAATTACATTTTTTAATTAGGTGTTTAAATTAGGAAGAACAGCTGTTTTATTACTACATATTGCTTTCAAGATATTGGCATAAATATTGCAATTCCAAACTCGTAAGAATTACATGCTTTGCACTTTATGGATTAAAAGTAATGTAAGATTAATGGTAAAGTGGAGAATACTCCACTACAAGAGTACCTTACCATAAAGGGCCTGCACTTTTCTCTACAGAAGCCACATTACTTTTAATTTCAGTTATTTATTGAATACCTAAGCAACAGATAGGTACAAAAATAACAATGAAGGAAAAAGCTATTTGCTTTAGCAAGATAGCACGCACACATCTGGTGTTTGAGTTCTATCAACTGAAGGGTTGGCTAAAAAATAGAACTTATTTTCTCGGAAATCTAGTATTTTAATGGTTATCCTGTGCCCCAGCTAGGTAGCATATAGGAATATATTTATAAAGGTAGCAGATCCCATTTTGGAAACAAGGTAGTTTATATGCATAGCTTAAAGGGACATGAAACCCAAAAAAAATATTTTAGGATTTAGATAGAGTATACAAAATGAAAAAGCATTACTTCTATTATCTAATTGGCTTTGTGCTCTTGGCATCTTTTGTTGAAATGCATATCTAGACAGGCCCAGGAGCTTTGAGCTAGCTGCTGATTTGTGGCTGCACATACATGCCTCTTGTGATTGGCTTACAGATTTTTTCAGCTGCCTCCCAATCATGCAATGCTGTAACTTCAATAAATATGATTTTAGAAGTAAATTAGAAAGTTATTTAAAATGACATGCTCTGTCTGAATCATGAAATAAAAAAAAATGTGTTCCATGCCCCTTTAAACTTAAGCAGATATTTAGGGAAGCTTTTTTAAATAAAAAGTATATTTGAGGCATTATTTCATTTATTTATTTCTATAATATACTATAAAACATGGTGAATGTTTTTATATAGTCACTAACAAACAGAAAATTGCTGCAGAGCTTTTCAGTAGCTAATGTAGTTAAGAGTACTGAAAAAATTACTTATTTTGTAAATTATGTAGGTTGAATTTCTAGAACAGACCACGGGCGCGATCCGATATAGATCGCAGTTTGCGGCGCAAGCGAGGGAACCGGCGTCGCCCGCAGTTTCAGCTCGCAACTCGAGCTATCCCATATAAGTCGCCATCAGATGCTAACGTGCCGTAAGTCTGACAAACCAGCAATGTCCAGAAATCTGCGCAAGTACAAATTTCTGGCGTCGCCAGTGACTTGCGCCACGTTAGAAACTGGCGGCGCCTATAAAACCTGACTAAAGTCTAAAACACCCGCACTGTCTAACACGCCTCCCTAACATAGCCCGCACTGTCTAACACGCCTCCCTAACATAGCCCGACACGTCTAACCCTCTATCCGCTATCCCCCCTCACTAGCCTAACAATAAAAAAGCTATTAACCCCTAAACCGCCGCTCCCGTACCCCGCCGCAACCTAATAAAGTTATTAACCCCTAAACCGCCGCTCCCGTACCCCGCCGCCAGCTATATTATATCTATAACCCCCTAAAGTGAGCCCCTAACACCGCCGCCATCTATATTAAAATTATTAACCCCTAATGTAAGCCCCTTACACCGCCGCCATCTCTATTAAAATGATTAACCCCTAATTTAATCTACCTACCCCGCCGCCAGCTATATTATCTATATTAACCCTAAGTATATTATAGTTAATATAGTTATTACATTATATATATTAACTATATTAACCCTAATTATATTATGGTTAATATAGTTACTATAGTATTTATATTAACTATATTAACTCTATCTAACCCTAACACCCCTAACTAAATTTATATTAAATTAATCTAATTCATTTATAAACTAAAATATTCCTATTTAAATCTAAATACTTACCTATAAAATAAACCCTAAGATAGCTACAATATAATTAATAATTACATTGTAGCTATGTTAGGGTTAATATTTATTTTACAGGTAAATTGTGAATTATTTTAACTAGGTATAATAGATATTAAATAGTTATTAACTATTTAATATCTACCTAGTTAAAATAATTACCCAATTACCTGTAAAATAAATCCTAACCTAAGTTATAAATACACCTACACTATCAATCAATTTAATAAACTACAAACATCTATCTACAAATACAATTAAATTAACTAAACTAAATTACAAAAAAAACAAAACACTAAATTACAAAAAATAAAAAAAAGATTACAAGATTTTTAAGCTAATTACACCTATTCTAAGCCCCCTAATAAAATAATAAACCCCCAAAATAAAAAACTTTCCCTGCCCTATTCTAAATTAAACAAATTTCAAAGCTCTTTACCTTACCAGCCCTTAAAAGGGCCTTTTGTGGGGCATGCCCCAAAGAATTCAGCTCTTTTGCATACAACAAATACAATCCCCCACCCTCCATTACAACCCACCACCCACATACCCCTATTCTAAAACCACCCAAACCCCCCTTAAAAAAGCCTAACACTACCCCCCTGAAGATCTCCCTACCTTGTCTTCACCACACCGGGCCGAACTCCTGATCCGATCCGGGCGATGTCTTCCTCCAAGCGGCAAAGAAGAATTCTTCCTCCGGCAATGTCTTCCTCCAAGCGGCAAAGAAGAATTCTTCCTCCGGCGACGTCTTCCTCCAAGCGGCAGCAAAGTCTTCATTCTTCCGGCGGCATCTTCAATCTTCTTTCTTCGATCCGCCGCCGCGGAGCATCCATCCCGGCCGACTGCTGTACTACGAATGAGGTACCTTTAAATGACGTCATCCAAGATGGCGTCCGCCGAATTCCGATTGGCTGATAGGATTCTATCAGCCAATCGGAATTAAGTTAGAAAAATCTGATTGGCTGATTGAATCAGCCAATCAGATTCAAGTTCAATCCGATTGGCTGAACCAATCAGCCAATCAGATTGAGCTCGCATTCTATTGGCTGTTCCGATCAGCCAATAGAATGCGAGCTCAATCTGATTGGCTGTTAATTTAATTGTATTTGTAGATAGATGTTTGTAGTTTATTAAATTTATTGATAGTGTAGGTGTATTTATAACTTAGGTTAGGATTTATTTTACAGGTAATTGGGTAATTATTTTAACTAGGTAGATATTAAATAGTTAATAACTATTTAATATCTATTATACCTAGTTAAAATAATTCACAATTTACCTGTAAAATAAATATTAACCCTAACATAGCTAAAATGTAATTATTAATTATATTGTAGCTATCTTAGGGTTTATTTTATAGGTAAGTATTTAGATTTAAATAGGAATATTTTAGTTTATAAATGAATTAGATTAATTTAATATAAATTTAGTTAGGGGTGTTAGGGTTAGATAGAGTTAATATAGTTAATATAAATACTATAGTAACTATATTAACCCTAATATAATTAGGGTTAATATAGTTAATATATATAATGTAATACCTATATTAACTATAATATACTTAGGGTTAATATAGATAATATAGCTGGCGGCGGGGTAGGTAGATTAAATTAGGGGTTAATCATTTTAATAGAGATGGCGGCGGTGTAAGGGGCTTACATTAGGGGTTAATAATATTAATATAGCTGGCGGCGGTATAGGGGGATTAGATTAGGGGTTAATAATTTTTATATAGGTGGCGGCGGTGTAAGGGGTCAGATTAGGGGATAGATAAGGTAGATGGCGGCGGTTTTAGGGGCTCACAGTAGGGGGTTAGTTTATGTAGATGGCGGCGGGGTCCGGGAGCGGCGGTTTAGGGGTTAATAACTTTATTAGGGATTTCGGGGGGGGGGGGGATCGCGGTTGACAGGTAGATAGACATTGCGCATGCGTTAGGTGTTAGGTTTATTTTAGAAGATCGCGGTTGACAGGGAGATAGACATTGCGCATGCGTTAGGTGTTAGGTTTATTTTAGCAGCCAGTTTAGGAAGTTACAGGTCTCCAATAGTCAGCGTAAGGCTTCTTACGGCTGCTTTTTGTGGCGAGGTGAAAATTGAGTAAGTTTTCTCCATTTTCGCCACGTAAGTCCTTACGCTGCATATTGGATACCAAACTGCGCGGGTTTGGTATACCTGCCTATGGCCCAAAAAACTACGGGCGACGGCAGAAATATACGCGCGTAACTTCTAGGTTACGCCGTATATGTGATACCAAACCCGCGCAAATATTGGCGTCGCCGGCTTTTGCGGGCGACGATTTTTATCGGATCGACCCCCACATTGGGTAGATTTGTTGATAGCAGAGCTGACATGTTTCGCTGTAGTGAATCATGTCTGCCCGACCTCACTAAATGCCGACAGCATACGCTGTCAGAATTTAACATTGCACAAGCATTTCTAGTGAAAAAAGTTAGAGACACTGAACCCAAATTTTTTCTTTGTGATTCAGATAGAGCATGCAATTTTAAGCAACAATTTTTCTTTGTTCTCTTGTTATCTTTATTTGAAAAGGAAGGCATCTAAGCTAAGAAGCCAGACCATTTTGGTTCAATACTCTGGACAGTACTTGTTTATTGGTGGGTGAATTTATCTACCAATCAGCAAGATCAAGCCAGGTTGTTCACCAAAAACGGGCCGGCATCTAAACTTACATTCTTGCTTTACAAATAAAGATATTAAGAGAATGAAGACAATTTGATAATAGGAGTAAATTAGAAAGTTGCTTAAAATTGCATGATCTATCTGAATCACAAAAATTTGGGTTCAGTGTCCCTTTACAAAGTGCAACCGTAACATCAATTTATTTGCAGCTTATATAAATATTTGGGAAAAACTGCTTGTTCTGTTTTACTAATGACTTGCTGTATTCTCACCTGAAATTAGTCCGCCACTGTAGATCCTACTGACTCTTTCATTATTTGAAATCAAAGCTTTGAAAATTCTGGGGCAGCACTACATATAAATTATACTACATACTTCCAATGCTCTCCTGAGAACTGAGAAACTTCTGCTTCCATTTCATGCAAAAGCTAATTGCACTAATTGCATGTTTATGCTCTACTGATAATACCTTCACTGTGCACAGTTACTCATTTGACCACTGGAGAGGCCTACAGAAACGGCAAAGCAGTCAGTGGGTTAACTGGTTATGGAGAAAGGTATTAATGAATTATGGATTTTATTATCCTTCCATGCCCCGACTTTCTTGCTTTAATATTTTAACCCCTAGCAAAAAATATAACTACAGTCACTTGTGCCACGCACAGTAACCAAACCGTCCCAATGACAAGTGACGCCCGCCCACGGAATGAGGAATAGTGCTCTCATTAGTTGCCAATTGTGATGCACTCTGCTGAATAATCTTTATTTGCTTAGCTCATAATGATTGGAAGGGGGCGTTTTAGAAGTTATTATTTGCCAAACCCTTTTATCCGGGCGTTTCAGGAGTGTCGCGATCAACAGCTAGGGATAATAAATTTAAGGTAAAAAGCCAAAGAAACACTTTCATTTTTATATCACAGTTATTGACATATATTTCCCTGTCCTGAGTGAACTGGTCCTTTAAAAAAATGCCACGCATACAACTCCAAACCTGTCTGCCCAGCATCGCGGCTAGAGGCCAGCAATACCCTGCCCGCATCTATCGTTGGACAAGATTTTGGATCAGAGCTGTTGTATAGGTTACTAAGCATACTTATTGGTGGGTAGTCTAGGCTTTCTTCAGCCATCCCACTTTTAGTCTCCTATAGTGCTTTATGCATGAGCACCATTTCCCACAGTTTACTGATAATTATTTACACAAAGAACTTATAATTTAGAGAACACACCTAAAGGGAAAAGCCCGAGTAGTGCCACTGTTCACTCTTTGTGCTGTTGTATAGGTTAGGAAGCAGTAGTATGTAAAGGTGCTCCAAAGCTGCTTCATGATTTGGATAGAGCCAGTAATTTTATACAACTGTCCAATTTACTTCTGTTATCAAATTTGCTTTGTTCTCTTGGTATAGTTTATTGAAGAGTAAAACTAGGTAGACTCATATGATCTCAGGAGTGTGCACGTGTCTTTAGTACTCTATGGCAGCAGTGTTTTCTCAACATTGTATAACAAAGCTACAAATAATGTTACATAACACTGTCATAAAGTAAATAAAGACACGTGCACACTCCTGAGATCTTATGAGTCTACCTAGTTTTACTTTTCAATAAACTATGCCAAAAGAACAAAGCAAATTTGATAACAGAAGTAAATTGCAAAGTTGTTTAAAATTGCATTCTCTATCCGAATCATGTATGTTTACTTTTGACTTTTCTGTCCCATTAATAGAAAGCACATCACAAATTCAGAAGTCTTTACAAAGGTAATATAAATTCAACCTATGAATATAGTTAGTATATTATAAATATACTCAAACTGCATAACTTGTTGAAATATATCCAAGAGTTTCAGATCTAGGAGTTGATTACATTCTTTAAACTTTAATGGTGACTTTTTATAATAAATTATAAGATGAGCATTTATAAAGGATTGTGATCTACCTCATTGTCACACTTTACACAAAAAGTATGTCAAAATAAAGAAGTCACAATCCTTTAAAATTGATATCTGACCACTCTGCCTGTTAACCCCTAACTGCTGGATTGATATACTGTTGCTGAACTCTGCTTGTCTGACCACTCTGCCTGTTAACCCCTAACTGCTGGATTGATATACTGTTGCTGAACTCTGCTTGTCTGACCACTCTGCCTGTTAACCCCTAAACTATTGAATTGATATACTGTTGCTGAACTCTGCTTGTCTGACCACTCTGCCTCTTAACCCCTAAACTACTGAATTGATATACTGTTGCTGAACTCTGCTTGTCTGACCTCTCTGCCTGTTAACCCCTAAACTGCTGAATTGATATATCGTTGCTGAACTCTGCTTGTCTGACCTCTCTGCCTGTTAACCCCTAACTACTAGATTGCTATAATGTTGCTGAACTCTGCCTGTCTGACCACTCTGCCTGTTAACCCCTAAACTACTGGATTGATATACTGTTGTTGAACTCTGCTTGTATGATCACTCTGCCTGTTTAACCCCTAATTTGCTGGATTGATATAATGTTGCTGATTCCTTCCTGTTCCTGGCCTTCTATTGGTTTACCCCTGAACTGCTATACTGGCGGATTTCCTTCCTATTGCCTTTAAGGACTGCCCTGCCTACTGTGAGTAATGCTTACCTCATTTTACAAACTTTCTCTGCTCTGGGATATTTCCTATCACTCCACTTGACCCCGGGATAAGAAGACTACTGGCCAAGTTTGTTTTGATAGAGGAATATCCCACGAGCATTACACGTAGTAGTAATGTACCAAACTATTAAACTGAACCCTTTGTGCTTCAATTAATTAATTTCATTATTTAAAGGAAAGGGGAGACATAGAAAATTGTATCTGTGTTATAGTATTTTCCACAGATTTGATGATAAATGTATTTCTAGGATTTGCTGTCTAAGATAGTGAGGGGGTTAGGGTGTGTGGAACTCAGATACACTAAACAATGAAAGTCTTTTAAAAGCTTTACTGAATGATAAGCAGAAAAACAGTTGGTAGTTCAAATTGAAGGTCACAGAAACAGTAAGTTTGAACTTAGGCACACTACAAAGTCAAATGGACACTGGTGCTTTATTTGTGAAGTATATGGTGAGGCTGACAAAGAATACCAGGTAGGTACAGCAGGCACAGTAAACACAGGATTCTCAGCAGTCACTGAAGGTGAGACTGTCACTGGGTACCAAGTAGATACAGTAGATACAGCTGGTTTAAGGAAGGCTGGTATAGAAGACACAGGATTCTCAGCAGGCACAGGATACCCTGCGGTTACTGTTGGTTAGACTGTCACTGGATACCAGGTAGGTACAGCAGGCACAGCTTAAGGAACAGGCGAGCATACACAGGTATCAAATAAGTATGCTTTGTCTCTGGAACAAGGTAAGCATACGCAGATACAAGGTAAAAAATCACTGACCTTTAGAACAAGGTGAGCATACACAGGTATTAGGTAAATATGCTTTGGCTTACCGTACAAGGTAATTATGCTTGGTCTCTGGAACAAGGTGAGCATACGCAGATACAAGGTAAAAAATCACTGACCTTTAGAACAAGGTGAGCATACACAGGTATTAGGTAAATATGCTTTGGCTTTCAGGAACCAGGAACAAGGTAGGGAAGGCAATAAATCAGCCCAGAGTGATGGGCTGAGTGAGAATTTTATAGGAACTCCCACACCTGAGACCTCCAGGTGGAAGTTCTGGTAAATGGGACATGATCCCTTTAAATCTCGGCAGCGTGCAGCCAGGTGAAGTGCAGCAGTAGTTGAAGCAGGTGTTGTGTCTCAGTGTCCCTTCTTGTGGGATGCCGAAGCAATCAGTCTTGATGTTTGCCGAGACCGGGGAGCTGGACTAGGGGTGGAGCTCCCTAAGGTAAATCCCTTGCAAAGAGCATGGCGAAAACAGTTAACAGTAGTCAATCTCACCACTGAAATGACAAGCAAGAACAGAATGTTGTGCTTTGGAATAGTCCACAGAGATAAAATATTTCAGATATCAGATTATATTTGTATTGCTCAGTATATAAACAACCAGTTGCTTTGCTGATATAAAGCATTCATATTGGCTCATTTCACTTTTTAAATTCAAATCAGCCAATAGAATAAAAGCTTTTTCTATTAGCTGATTTAAAACTGCCAATTAGTCGGGGCAGAGCCAGCAACGATGTGGAGCAGCCACAAAATTTAAGAGCTCCCTGTACTCTGGCTCCAGTTAACACTAACTACCGCAATAATTGCCACAAAATAAAGCAAAAACAGCCACCTAAGGTAGCAGAAGTATAGAGGACCTAAAGGTGCAGATATTTAGTCATTTCGAGACCAGCAGTGAGAACGTTCACCGGCTAGATCGAGAGTTGCATTGGAAGTGACGGGTGCACTTCAATGGGCAAGTGGAGCGTGTGATTTGAGAGGCAGTGTGAAACAGCTCTGTGGACACCGGAGGGTCGGGGCTCCGCTCCGGGTCCATTACTAGCCCAGCTGAGGAGAAGAGAGACGATAGTGATCCGGCATGGAGAAGTTCCTGATCAAACAAGCTTTTTTTCTGGTGCCGAAAGAAAACAGAATTAAGCACCTACTGTTCCAGACACCTACCATAGTGGAGCCTGTAACCCTGAACTTTCTTGCACAAGATCAGGTGGCTATAGGAGATAAGTCGGGGTCCTCCCGACTGAGAGAGCTGTGCTCACGGAAGAGTGAAAACTTGTGGCGGTACCGGCTGCCATTTTGCCTAACGCTAAGAGGACAGTAAGTGCTACACCTTTGCATCATACACGCACTTCAGTTTTAGTTTTACATCACTGTGATGTACACATGCTAACACCTTCCTACTGGGCTACACTGCAATAAAGCCTCTAAACAATGAGTGACTAGCTGATTTCCCTTCCATGCCGCAGCAAGGGAAAATATACGGCCCTAACTGAGGAATATACGACCCAGACAAAAGCTACACATACATGACAGGCTTCAGCATTTACAAGATAGAAGCTAGCATCCACACTAGACAAACTCAATACTGAGAATAACATTCACCTGTTTATGTGACCAGTCCTTTTGAGGCCCATAACTTTGAAGGATTAACAGGAGATTCTAGATCTGAGGCCCCCACGTGTAATCAGTTGCGTGACTGTAAAAAATCAGTCTGGGTCACATGCTCAGCTGTGCAGGAGTAGGACAATACTACTGTACCCCGCAAACCACAATAAAGAGGAGAAAGGCTGTATTTACTGCCTCTAATTCAGAGGAACTTCAGAGCTCTAATATCTGCAGGTGAAAAGGGGTCATTGTAGACTGTCTAGGGGACATTCATAAAGTCACCCAAACTTCATCTCTACATGTGAATTGTGCCCCAACCTCATAAACCTGAAACAGGGGATACCTACATATGCCAAAGAATCTGACCTAAACTTGAATAAACAGTGCCCCTCCTCACCCTTACCTGCTCTAAACTTAGGAGCGGGTCATATCCTCTAGTGGTGACATTGCCCCTGAGGAGAGGCACACATAAAAAAGGCACACCACAAAAGAATTGTGTGACTTCTTTTACAATAATTCCCTTTTGGTTTTTGAAATGCTACGTTCTTCATTCAGGGGCTTCAAAGTAGAGGCAGCCATGGCCTAAGTCTCGTCTAGATTACGAGTTTTGCGTTAGAGGCTATGCGGTGCTAATGAGCAGTTTTCTCTCACCGCTCACTTAAATGCAGCGCTGGTATTATGGGTTTTTACAAACCCGGCGTTAAAAGGCAAGAAGTGAGCATTGAGCAAAGTTTTGCTCCTTAACGCACTACAATACCAGCGCTGCTTAAGTCAGTGGTGAGCTGGTCGTACGTACTCGTGCACAATTTCCCCATAGTAATCAACAGGGAGAGCCGGCTGAGAAAAAGTCTAACACCTGCAAAAAAGCAGCGTAAATCTCAGTAACACAGCCCTATTGATACCTATGGGGAAATAAAATGTATGTCTACACCTAACACCCAACATGAACCCCGAGTCTAAACACCCCTAATCTTACACTTATTAACCCCTAATCTTCCGCCCCGACATCGCCGACACCTGCATTATATTTATTAACCCCTAATATGCTGCTCCGGACACCGCTGCCACCTATATTATACTTATGAACCCCAAATCTGCTGCCCCCAACATCGCTGCCACCTACTTTATATTTATTAACCCCTAATCTGCCGCCCTAATGTCACCGCCACCTACCTACACTTATTAACCCCTAATCTGCCGCCCCAACGTAGCCGCCACTATAATAAACATATTAACCCCTAAACCGCCGCACTCCCACCTCGCAAACATTAGTTAAATATTATTAACCCCTAATCTGCCATCCTTAACATCACCACCACATACCTACATTTATTAACCCCTAATCTGCCGCCCCCAACGTCACCGCCACTATACTAAATTTATTAACACCTAAACCTAAGTCTAACCCTAACACCCCCTAACTTAAATATAATTTAAATAAGTCTAAATAAAATTACTATAATTACCTAAATTTTTCCTATTTAAAACTAAATACTTACCTATAAAATAAACCCTAAGCTAGCTACAATATAACTAATAGTTACATTGTATCTAGCTTAGGGTTTATTTTTATTTTACAGACAAGTTTGTATTTATTTTAACTAGGTACAATAGTACCACCACTCACACAAAAAAAAACCCCAAATAAAATACTATCTAAAAAATCCTAAGCTCCTCATAGCCCTGAAAAGGGCATTTGGATGGGCATTGCCCTTAAAAGGGCAGTTAGCTCTTTTGCGGCCCAAAGTCCCTAACCTAAAAATAAAACCCACCCAATACACTCTTAAAAAACCTAACACTAACCCCCCAAAGATCAACTTACAGTTCTGAAGATCCGACATCCATCCTCAAGGAAGGTCTAAATACTGCTGCTCCATAACCCTTTCCGCCTGCTCGAGTACGATCAGATTGATTGACACCTCCCTGCTGGTGGCCGATTTGCCACGAGTCTTCAGGGGGCTGCGTTGCATCAGCAGCTCTTGTGAGCTGCTGGTGCAATGCTGAATACGGAGAGCGTATTGCACTCTGCATTCAGCGATGTCTGTCGGACCTGAACCACACTGTCGGATCAGGTCCGACAGACACTTGCTTATTCGGCATCTATGCCTAGAGTAGTATATAGTTTTAATGCCAGTAACACGTTATTAGCTCTCAAAGGACCTATGGGCTACAGACATTAGAGTTCCTCAGAGTAGTCAAAGACTTTGTCTGCTCCAGCAACTCTGAAATCACTCCTCAGAGTTGTCTAAAAACTTTGTCTGCTCCAGCGGCTCTGAAATTTCTCCTCTGGATCTTCGTCCACGCCAGCAGTAATTAGATTTGCCATCAGCAGTTGTTAGATTCCTGCTCCAAATAGTTAAGCTGCTGTTTTTAGCGCCAACTCTCCCCAGAACTTTCCCCTTGATTTGAGGAGCAGCTTTAAAAACATAAGCACTCTTTTGAATGTGAAGACTTCTTTATTGTCAATGACTATTTAGGGCTAGATTACAAGTGGAGGGCTAATTTATTGCACACCCATAACGGGGCAAATTCGCCTATTTATGGGCTCACAATATAAAAACAGACATTACAAGTGGCTGGTTATTGCTACCAAACCTTCCATGTAATTTGAATGTGAGCTCGTGTTCACATTACGATTGACCTCAAATACCAGCTGACATTTGTGTGCGATGGTATTACAAGTGGAGTGCAAACATTGCACTCGCATAAGCGCAATTTTGGGCTCCACTCATAATCTAGCCTTTAATGTAATACAGAATTAATATCTAAGCATGTCTCACAAAGATTTATTTTAGGTGTTTAACTCTCCACTAAGAAATGGTTATTTACCACAAATATAAATAGAGATTGTTACAAAGTGTAGGGCCCAAGGTTACTAGTTTGACGTATGAACTTGCTAATATCTTCAGAATCTTTTCTAGAGCTTCAATAGAGAAAAATCTGTATTTATTTCTATGTAGGTGTTGGAGTTACAATATATATTATGAGAATGACTAATCTTGTCAAGGTTTCCATATTTTGGACGCACTTAGGTGTAACATGTTATATCTGTTAGGAATTCAATTATAAATGTTATTTTTTTTAAATATTTTTTATTGAGTTGATTAACAGGCAGCTACGTCAGCATTTACATATTCACTTTACAGTGTCATGCCACAGAACAAATATCTCAAGGTACAATAGTCTGCACAGAAAAATAGATAAATAATTATAATGCAACAAAGCACAATACTAGGGAATATGGATGTCTCCAAATATAGTGTTAGATATTTGCTATACAATAAATGGCATATCATAAATAAACAGATGTCTCATAGTATTACAGTCTACACAAAAAGAACATAGACAAATAATATAGCACCTCTTTTTTCAAATAAAGAGGAAATTTCTAGTTTGCAAGCTGTAGGTCCATGGCAGGTTCTTGTAACCCCATATGTGGTTGTGGATTATCTTGTACTCTGTTAATAATTGATGCAGCAATCTAATATTATCAACTCTCTCACACAATCTTCTCTCAAAATCTTTCAAAAGGAACTTTAAAGCAACATAAAATTCCTCCATATTTGTTTTCTGGTTCAGAGCCTAAATAAAGCCCATGCATGGAAATGCTCAGCTCCGATAGAAAACTTGCAGATCTCGACAGGTATACTATATAGCACATATTCAATGCACGCTCAGAGGCCGATTTATCATTGGTCTGTTCGACATTATTATCCGCTCAGCAGAACATGTCCGACAGACATCGCTAAATGCTGACAGCATATTCTTATGTGCGCTAACCCAAAATGAAAATATGAAAATTTCCCTTTCCAATGTTCTGCACATAGCAGACTATGTTCTATTTATTCATGAATACATATTTCTACATATATCTGATAGTATTTTAGTTCAATATGGGGCCCCTTTATCAAAGGTCTTGCGAACCTGATCCGACAGTGCGGATCAGGTCCGCAATTAATTCAGCATTGCACCAGCAGCTCACAAGACCTGCTGGTGCAACGCCGCCCCCTGCAGACTCACGGCCAATGGGCCACCAGCAGGGGGGTGTCAATCAACCCCATCATACTCGATCGGGTTGATTTCCGGCGATTCCTGTCCGCCTCATAAGAGCAGGCGGACAGGGTTATGGACCAGAAACACGCCAGAAACATGGGCCCACAAGCTGTTTGTCCCCCCTTTAGGCAATTCCAAACACCTCTTCACTGTGGCTGGAATAATATGTAAAAAGACTCACCCAGAAAGTACGTTCTTTCATGGCAGTGGTTTGCAACTTAACTTTCCTCAGGTATATCAAACGGATCGTTCACCAGAAGAAACCGAGTGTTGATCCCAAATCGGTCTGGGTCCCTGTATAGCTGAGGTGTTGTCCTTCCTTACCCCGCTGTAGCCGTAGTATGTAAAACGCTGACCGGTGCTTGCTCTAGTGCTGTGGGCTTATCTCCGCCTCACACCGAACTCCGTTGGCACGTATCCAACACAGCATCACAGTGACTCATGACGTAAAGAAAATCTCATAGGTCCGCTCCTTCTGAGAGTCAGCCAGGAAATGTAAACGAAAATTATAAATAAAAAATCTCCAGTGATCCTCAAAGTGTAGAAAAATGCTTTCATAAGAGAATCAATAAAATCCAAATCCTCTGGATTTTATTGATTTTCCTAATAAAGCATTTTTCTACACTTTGAGGATCGCCGGAGTCTTTTGATATATATAGGAATATCTTTTTAAAAATACTTAAAACATATTCCCTTATGTGCAGAACATTGGAATGTGAAATATTCACAGTAAATACACAGTACAGCACTTTATGACTATTGCACAAATATGCTTTAACGTGTTTTTATCAATTTGACTGCAAAGGGCTCCAATGCAATTCTCTATATGTCTATATATGTATACATATGTATTTATATGTTTATATGTTTTATATATGTCTGTAAATACATATATACACATAAAAACACATAAATACATCTGTACACAGAAACATAAATATAGGGGCCTATCTATCAAGCTCTGAATGGAGCTTGAGGGCCCGTGTTTCTGGCGAGTCTTCAGACTCACCAGAAACAGCAGTTATGAAGCAGCGGTCACAAAGACCGCTGCTCCATAACCCTGTCCGCCTGCTCTGAGCAGGTGGACAGGAATCTCCGGAATTCAACCCGATCGAGTACGATCGGGTTGATTGACACCCCCTGCTGGCGGCCCATTGGCCGCGAGTCTGCAGGGGGCGACGTTGCACCAGCAGCTCACAAGAGTTGCTGGTGCAATGCTGAATACGGAGAGCGTATTGCTGTCCACATTCAGCAATGTCTGTCTGCCTGATCCGCACTGTCGGATCAGGTCCGACAGACATTTAATAAATATGCCTCATAGCCTGTTTCACCCTGGGAGGTTCCCAGTTGGTTTGTTTGAAAATATGCATTGTGTGGGTGCTGGTCCCAGGAAGGGGGAGACCTTGTCGTGGTCCTGGGCTTGGTCCTTTGATGCCAATTGTAACTGACTTCCCCCAGTTTTGCTTTTAAACATTACTGTGAATCTGCTGGTGAGTGGCAGGTTTTCTGTGCGTTGGGTTGATAATGTTTGTAATGCTCCCCTGTGGGTCTGTCACCCAGGCTGCTCAAGGTTTAAGTGCATGGGTTGCTGGGAACTATGCAGCTGTCTGTCAGTGTTCAGGGCTGTGGAGTTTGCTGTGGCTTAGGATGTGTACCCAGTCCCAGGCCCGGACTGGCCATAGGGCATACCGGGCATTTGCCCGGTGGGCCGCCGGTCATCTTAGGCCCCCCACATACCGAGTGCCCAAATTATTTGTTGTGAATAATATAATGATTATGTTTATGCAACATGTAATACCGGCCGGTATTATATGTTGCATAAACATAATCATTCAGGCATCAATCTGAGAGAGCAGAGCCAGCCAGAGGACCGTTTTTATTAGGAGGCCGGCCCATTGTTATTTCTCTGTGGCCATTTTGGGGAGGACTCAAGAGTCAAGCATGTCATTCATGCGCCAGCGCACGCAATTTCCTCTTGGTGCCGGGCTGGAAAAGAACCACAGGCTGAGGTGAGGCTCAGGTCAGGCAGGCGGCAGCTGCAGCAGAGAGACACGCACCACTCACAGCAGTCACAGCACTGAACACTGCGATAGAACAACAGGTGAGGTAGGTTGCGTTTTTGTTAAACAATAATTTGCTGGTCTGGCAAGCCTGGCAATGATCATTGATCTTATCTATGTATGTTAAATTAGGCTAGCAAGCCTACACAGCAGCTGCAGCCAGTGACTACAGGCGTTCGCAGAGGCTGCCTGACATTTTGAGGGGCTGCTGTGAGTGACAGTCAGACAGAGACACCACCAGAGAGTGTGGTAACAGGTTGGATGAGCATCAATTCGGGGGAGGTGGGAGTCGCTGCAGAGTCTGATGAATTAAGCTGAATCTGATCATTTTTGTACAGAGTTAGTATAAATGATCATTACTAACTAAACAGATTGTTTAGTTAGTGATGATCATTTATACTTACAAAGCCTAAAGTGTCAGTCTACAAGTACCGCGGCGCGCAGGCTCTATGAGAAAGGAGGGACAGAACTAGCGCTGCATGCAGGAACTGAGTGTGTTAGTGTCCATATGATGTCAGTCCTCCTGCTTGCCCTGCTGTAATACTGACACGCTGTCCTGAGCCGATGGCTACTAGCAACACTGCAGCTTTACCAGTGTTTGTAGCATGCCATCAGTTCAGGGCCAGGCTTCTAAAAGAATGTGCTGATGCTTTTCTTCCCTTGTTCAGTGCAGAGAGCTGTCAGTTACAGTGAGACAGCACAGTGCCACCGGGTCCTAGCAGACAGGAGTGACATGAGATGGCTCTTGAAGCTCAGTCCCTGCATCCAGCGTGAGTGTTTTTTCCCTGCCTAACACAGAGCTGTCTCAGATCTCTCCCATCTCCCATCCAGCTAAGTTTGAAATCGACATCTCTCTCCTCCCTCTTGACTCCTCCTCTTCACTCTGCCTATCCAGAAGATAGACACAAAATCTGGAGTAGAGCCTGGTAAGAATCACTTTCACATATAAGGGGATAGCAGGCTTTAATATGCACTATGCTTTTAATGTAGGTATTGCATTTGGCTTCTTTATTGACTTGGGGAATGCCCCCTTTCCCCCCACACCCCTACCACCTGTTATCTACTGTGTGTTGCCTTTATTTATTATTTCTGTTTTGTGAAGTGAAGCAGCTGAACACTCCCAGATCCATATGCAGACACTAATGAGCTTTTCAAGCTGTGTCTCCTAGTTCTACATATAAGAGAGTTCTGTAGGTGCTATGTTGACTGTGATGAAAAGGGTTAACTAGAGGTGCTGTGTTTAAAGGTTTCACTTGAGAGTTAATCCTTGTGGTGCTATGTATAAAGTCCTAGAGGTGATATATAATAAAAGGATGTCCTTCAGATGCTGTGTGTGTGTGTATATATATATATATATATATATATATATATACACACTTATTTTGTATCATTATAACTTACTGTCTATATTAAAAAAAATACCTGATAGGACTACATTCTATTTTTAAACAGTCATATTATTATTATACATATTCCTTAGTGTTTTGCTTCTGTATTTTCTTAAATGTAAAACTTGAAAGGGGTCAGAGTTGTTATACCTCTGCCACTAGGTTGTACTTACCCCCCCAGACCAAACTTTTCCAGTCCCCCTATATATATATATATATATATATATATATATATATATATGTATGTATATACTGTGTGTATGTATATATATGTATATATATATATATATATATATATATATGTGTGTGTATGCTGTGTAGTGTGTCTGCATGTACTGTATGTGAATGCTGTGTAGTGTGTTGTGTGCCTGCATGTATGTGAATGCTGTGTAGTGTGTGTTGTGTGCCTGCATGTATGTGAATGCTGTGTACTGTCTGTATGTTGTGTGGCTGCATGTATGTGAATGATGTGTAGCGTGTGTGTTGTGTATGCTGTGTGGCTGCATGTATGTGCATAAGAAATAGTGAGCGGGCGGGGGGGGGGGGGGTTAGTGGGCCTTTTTGCCCAAAAATGCCCGGGCCTTTTTTTGGTCCCAGTCCGGCCCTGCCCAGTCCAGTCTGTGAGTGCGGTCCATTCCTGTGTTTATATATATATATATATATATATATATATATATATATATATATATATATATATATATATATATATATATATATATATAGTGTAATTATTAACCAAATGAATTGTCCTAATCCCTCTGTCTATAAAAATCTATTGCAGAAGGTTAGTGAACAGGGATTATACCCTGTAGCTGTTACTGGTGATTTGCATATGCACAGAAAAGCATTTACGCTTGAAGTCTGTTTGATATCTGGCTTGGACATCAATACAAGTTTGTAGGTTATTGGGAAGAAATTCCATTTAGTTAGGCACCATCCTCATAATGGTTTATATTCTGTTATGGCCTTTTGATACATAGAAACAGCTCTAACTGGAGAAAACTATTTTTTGTTGCAATATATTTTTGAACACACTTTTTACATATTTTGTTGCCAATTACTTGAGAGAATTCTCTTGAACTCTGTTATAGGGGAGCTCACATCTAGGTCATCAGGCATAAATCCGGAAAGATCTTTTTTGTACTAAAGTAGAATTTGTATAAGGATTGTATACAATGAAATGCTTAATTAACATGTGATGCACTCATTACCCTATGGGTAAGGTGTAAGGTTACAATACCACTAATACATTGAAATTGTGTTGAAATTGTCTAGTGCTAGATTGGATTATCTTTTCTTGGTGAGTTTTTAACTTTCCAGATATTTTCTTTTTGAGTATAATTAATCAAAAATCTATCTACTACTGACAAGTTCTAATAAGAACAAAACAGCTGTCTAGTAGTGAGTTTTGGATTTTTCTGCACTTACTTATTTGAAGCAAAAAGCCTGGGATGTTGTATATCTAATTTGCATATTTTACCCAGAATCCTCGTGTGCATTGGTAACAATGTACATGGAGTTTTACTGGGTAAAGGCAAGTGGGGATACTAATGCTAATTGCCTGTGTAATCATTTATATTGATCTACTTTTGCGATATGGAGGATATAATATTTTTTTATTTAGAGATTAAAATGTATGTTTCTCTATGTAAAAGCCCTTTGCATGCCTTTTTTTTTTCTAACACTGAGACCTCATATCTTTGAACCCTTGTAACTATTTTTGTGCATTTTTTTAATTATTATTATAAAGTGTTATTATGAGTGTAGCTGTACTTTTGAATGTATTTTTGATATGTTTTCTGACACTTTTTTGTTTTGCAAAGCAGTTATGCAGAGCTCTGAGCATGCGCTATCCAGACGCGCATTAACTTCAATTGTGCTCAAGCGATCTCGTTTACTTTAAACTTGTAATAAGAGTGCTACACCGACACGTGCAAACAACCACAATAAACCTCTTTTTTAGGAACAAAATCAGATTCCATGGTGAACTATTTTGAATATCTTGATTTATAACAGTATATACAACTCATGCTTCTGAGTAAAATTGACATCACAGATATAAAAGTGCTTTGTGAGCATGCTGCTTGTATGTGTTACTGTGTGAGTGTAAACACATGAGGCAATATGTACTACTGTGTGAGTGTGAACACATGAGGCAGTATGTAATACTGTGTGAGTGTAAACACATGAGGCAGTATGTAGTACTGCGTGAGTGTAAACACATGAGGCAGTATGTACTACTGCGTGAGTGTAAACACATGAGGCAGTATGTACTACTGTTTGAGTGTAAACACATGAGGCAGTATGTACTACTGTGTGAGTGTAAACACATGAGGCAGTATGTACTACTGTGTGAGTGTAAACACATGAGGCAGTATGTACTACTGTGTGAGTGTAAACACATGAGGCAGTATGTACTACTGCGTGAGTGTAAACACATGAGGCAGTATGTACTACTGCGTGAGTATGGAAACCTGTATGTGTGCATCTAGATGTAATATGCCATCATTTTTTTAAGTGACTTAAAGGTATAGAAAGGTCTGTGCATTTCAAATTAAAATAGAAGCATTTTTGCATTATACTTTCAATAGCAAAAATGCTTCTTGTAGAAGTTATTGCTGCTCTTCTGCGGCATACACACATATCCTGTCAGGGCCCATGCACCATGGTGCCAATTTAATGAATGCTTCTATATGCAGCTGTTTCCGTGTGAGCCTTCAGGCTCACTGGAAACATAAGTTAAGAAGCAGTGGTCTTAGACCGCTGTTTCTTAACTCGTCTGCCACCTCTCAGGCGGCGAACAGCAATCCGCCCAATTTCATACGATCGTGTTGATTGACACCCCCTGCTAGCAGCCAATCTGCACGGGGCGGCAATGCACAAGCATTTCACAAGGAATGCTTGTGCAAAGATAAATGCAGACAGCGTATTCTGTCAGCATTTATCAATGGCTGACGGACATTTTCCCTACAGTGGATCATGTCCGCCAGACATATGATAAATCGGCCCCCATGCCTGCTCAGAGAGTCAGCACTGTTATGTATGACACAAATTATGTCTTCAGAAGCAATACACCATAGCCAGCTTTCTGCTCAAACATGGTATTTGAATACTGGTGCATAGGCGCTCACAGGATATGTGTGTGTACTGCAGAAAAGCAGAAATGACTTTTACTAGAAGCATTTTTACTATATTATAAAAATGCTTCTATTTCAAATTGGAATGCACCCATGCACATTTAATGTTTGACCTTTCTATCCCTTTAATAAATTAAATTAGTACCAAGTTTTCTTAGTAAACATTAGACAGCAGGCATTATGTGAGTGCTTGGCCTATTTTGAGGTGTCGCTTGTCATGAAAGGAAAACCTTTCTTCACCTGAGTGTTAAAATATTTAGGCCTAGACTACTATTAGATCGCAAAAATATTAAAATGTTTTCCATGTGTTTTGTTAAACTTTTTTGTAGACCGAATATTTTACTTCAGCTCTTACTAACTTTTTTTTAATGTTCGAGCGCAACACATAACTGTCAACTTGTAATATAAGCAATGTTTAGCATATTTGCGATATGCATTAAAACTATAGGGTGCACTAAAGGCATGTCGGTCAAACTAAACATTTCCAGTAATCTTCTTTACCATGGACTTGTAATATCAATTTGCACACTAATCCTAGAGAGGTCTAGTAATTTTGATAGTGCACTGTGCACTGTGTGCTATCATTAGCACTCCACTTGTAATTTAGGCCATAATTTGCTATGCAGAGGCATCGCTGTTTGATTTGCTATGCAGAGCCACCATTTTTTGTTATTGTTATAAGAAAACAGTTTAACGGTTAAGGATTGTATGTGGTAATGGGAATGTATATTCTATATAATTATAGATAAAATAGTTATCTGGAGTTGGTTTAGCACATCTCTAGAAGATTTTCTCAAGAAACGTCAATAACAGGGTATGTAATTAATGTCAAAGAAATTAGGCAGACACTCAGGAATCAATTTGAATCAAAGTTTCTTTACTATAGGCAGCAGCACATACAGAGCAACGTTTCGGGGTAAGTTACCCCCTCCTCAGGCTTAATACAAACAAATGCCAAATGTACATCTTATATAGCCAAATAGACCCACCCCCAATTAACAATTGTCAATTATGACATCATCAAAAGAAAAAAAATACAAAGAAAATGCACACCTTTTTTATAACATTCAATTAATAACACTATACAACCAATCTCATATAATCTGATATTAAAGCATGACAAATCACCACTTCTCATGCCTCACTCTCTGTTAATACCTTAAACATATATCATACACATTTCATATATTTGAGATATTTATTGTTATGTTATTAATATTACTTTATTATTTTTTGTTTTTTTGTTTTTTTATTATTTCTTTATTATTGTTATTTATTATCCTTTATCTAACCTAAAGAGTATTAAAACAGACCTGCCAAATGATATTCTCTATTAAGCCCCCTAGGATGTAATGTGCTAAGTCTATGTATCCACATAGCTTCCTTTTTTAGCAACATCCTTTCCCTGTCAAAGCCAATAGAACCTTTTGAAACCGAGTCAAGTATCATAAATCTCAACTGATTCACCTGGTGTCCCCTCTCAAAAAAATGAAAGGGGACTGGAAGGTGTCTCATTTTGGAGTTCCTAATAGTAGACTTATGTTGGGTGAGTCGCTCCTTGACACTCTGTGTCGTCTCACCGACATATAATAGTCCACTCGGACACTTAAGAGCATACACCACATAAGATGATTTACAAGTGAAATGGCCTTTAATTTGAAAGATTTTTCCTGAATGGGGATGACTTATAGTATTACCCTTAATAATGCTGTTACAATGAGAGCAGTTAAGGCAGGGAAAAGTCCCATTTTCAATAGGTCGAAAAACCCTTTGTACATTTTTCATGGATTTTACCTTAGCCCTAACTAATTGCTTACCAATAGAATTACCCTTTCTAAAAGAAGAAAAAGGTGGTAATTTAAACTCCCTAATTTCAGGCATAGAATCCCTTAACATGAACCAATTTTTACAAATCACTCTATGTAATTTGACACTCATATTGCTAAAATTAGAAACAAAGGCCAATTTCTTAGACTCATCTCCATTTTGCTTAGGTTGAAGATTGATAGACTCTAATTCCCCACAAGAATAACCTCTTTCTTGAAACCTCATACGCATCTCATCTAAGCGCAATGAACAGGTTAAGGGGTCTGAGACTATCCTCTTCACTCTAAGCAATTGAGATTTTGGTACACTCTTGAAAACTCTTGGCGGATGATGGCTTTGACGGGACAATAAGGTATTCTTGTCAGTAGGCTTTCTAAAAATGTCTGTCTCAAAATGGTTGCCAGCACGCATGACAACAGTGTCTAGGAAAGCCACACTCTCAGTATGATAATTAGCAGTAAATTTTACTGCTGGCACCTTATTTTCTATTCTTAAACGGAGTGCCTCAATGGATTCAATGTCGCCCTGCCAAATGATAAACAGATCATCTATATAGCGCAACCAAGCCAAACATTTATGAAATTCCGGATCAATATATATCACTTGTTCCTCCAATTGATCCATATAGAGGCAGGCGTAGGCAGGAGCAACATTTGAACCCATTGAGGTACCCCGTAACTGCAGAAAAAATCTGTCATCAAAAGAAAAATAATTGTGGGTTAACACTAGTTCTAATAACTCCATAAAGAAGTTGATTTGTCTATCAGAATACTTGGCTGACCGCATCAGAGAAGACCAGACACTGTTCAAACCATCAGCATGGGGGATTATAGTATATAGACTACTTACATCCCAAGTAGCCAAAATGATATCCTCTGGAAGGTCATCCAAACTTCTGATTTTACTTAGAAAATCACTAGTGTCTTTCAAAAAAGATCGTCCCTGTCTTACTAGAGGTGTAAGAACCTTTTCCAAAAATTTAGCAATTGGACTGAACAAGGAGTCAATGGAGGCCACTATGGGCCTACCCGGTGGATCATAAAGATCCTTATGTATTTTAGGTAATACATAGAAATTAGGGGTTTTAGGATTGTGGTTAAACAAATATTCAAACATTTTTTCACTGATTATTTCATCATCAACAGCAGTTTTAAGTATCTCCCTAACTCTAGTCATAAACCTAAACAAAGGATCACAATCAAGTTCCTTATATACCCCTTGATCACTCAATTGTCTTAAAATTTCGCCTTTGTATTTTGATGTATCCATAACAACAATTGCTCTGCCCTTGTCCGCTCCTTTAATTGTAATGTGAGAATTTTGTTTTAAACTCTCAAGGGCAGTCTTTTCAGCAATTGTCAAGTTATGTTTTACATCCAAATGCGAGGACTTACTAACCAAATTTTCAAATTCCTTATTCACAACATTAATAAATGTGTCAACAGAATGATTATATACAGTAGGGGTAAATTGACTCTGAACACGTAAACCAAATACAGATGGATCCAAAATACATTTGTCCATTTGAGAGCTGTTATCAATCACAGGCTCAGATTCCCCAAAGAAAGCTTTTAGTTTAATAGTCCTGTATAGACGATGTAAATCTAGCTGTAATTGAAAAGTTTCCACCTCCTCCACAGGGCAATAAGTAAGACCTTTAGATAAAACAGAAAGTTCTGCAGCAGAAAGTACATAACTTGAGATATTGATAACATTATTGGTATTACCTATTTCTTTGCTCGGCATACTCGCCGTTGCATGCCCTGGCTCTGACCTCCTTGCTCGTTTTTGGCTCCGTTTCCTTTTTTCGCTTGGAGCTGGACTGTCGTCCCCCGAGGAGGTTGAAGAGGAGCTTGTATCCGTTGAGGCCGGCTCATTTGTGGCTTTTTTCCCCCGTTGTGGCTTCCATGCTCTCGCCCGGGGTCAATTCTGAAAGCCTCCCGATAGCCAACGATAGACATTTCTGGCTGTATAGTCAGACTTGTCACGTCTGAACTTCCGGCGCTTACGTTCCTCCACTTCCTTCAGGAACGTAGCTGCGCTGTCCTTAGCCGTCTGAACCAGCTGTTTGAAGTCATCTTCAGTCGACGCCTCACGAAGAAGCTCCTCCTGCATCTTAACCCTTTCCTCCAGGGTGAGTAACTCCATCTTGGAAAATTCGATATTAAGAATCATTAGGTCAAAGCTGCATTTATTCAGGATCTGTTGATATCTTTGACAAAATTCAGCATTGTCCTTAAAGAAAGTAGGTTGCAGTCTTGAGCGCATTCCTCTTGGGATGCGCTTAACCCGGTGGTATTCAGCTAACGTGGAAGAATGTAGCTGAATACTACACTGTCTCTTAACAAGTTTTTCCAAGTCTTTGGAATATAGGTCTTTATCCGGTGCCGTTAGAAACTCTCTGGGTCCCAGAGCAAATGTGGCAATGCGTGCGGCATCCTCTTCAGAATAGGAAAAAAACCCAGATTTAGAGATAGAACTAGGAGTGCTGCTTTTTTCCGCCATGTCTTTAAATAGTGCAATTTAAGCACCCGAAAGGGTCCTCACCTCACTCAGGACAAAATGCAATATTCACAGCTTTGTAAAACGTAGAGGGAGTTCACCTTCCAATTGGAGTGTCACAATCCTCACCTAGTCCACAGGTGTGAAGTATATGTCAAAGAAATTAGGCAGACACTCAGGAATCAATTTGAATCAAAGTTTCTTTACTATAGGCAGCAGCACATACAGAGCAACGTTTCGGGGTAAGTTACCCCCTCCTCAGGCTCAATACAAACAAATGCCAAATGTACATCTTATATAGCCAAATAGACCCACCCCCAATTAACAATTGTCAATTATGACATCATCAAAAGAAAAAAATACAAAGAAAATACACACCTTTTTTATAACATTCAATTAAAACACTATACAACCAATCTCATATAATCTGATATTAAAGCATGACAAATCACCACTTCTCATGCCTCACTCTCTGTTAATACCTTAAACATATATCATACACATTTCATAACTGTCAACTTGTAATATGAGCAATGTTTAGCATATTTGCGATATGCATTAAAACTATAGGGTGCACTAAAGGCATGTCGGTCAAACTAAACATTTCCAGTAATCTTCTTTACCATGGACTTGTAATATCAATTTGCACACTAATCCTAGAGAGGTCTAATAATTTTGATAGTGCACTGTGTGCTATCATTAGCACTCCACTTGTAATTTAGGCCATAATTTGCTATGCAGAGGCATCGCTGTTTGATTTGCTATGCAGAGCCACCATTTTTTGTTATTGTTATAAGAAAACAGTTTAACGGTTAAGGATTGTATGTGGTAATGGGAATGTATATTCTATATAATTATAGATAAAATAGTTATCTGGAGTTGGTTTAGCACATCTCTAGAAGATTTTCTCAAGAAACGTCAATAACAGGGTATGTAATTAATGTACACACTTCCGTTATTTTTGCCTGTGGGAGGACTCAGCCTCAATTAAAGCTCCAATACAGGGATCCTGCCATCAAACCTAAAAATAGTAGGCTGCTTTAATAAGAGTATTATCTGCTGGTTTGAAATTCAATGCCAGATGGCGTCTCAAAAAGGTGATTTTATCCAGCTTTATCTTCAAAACTGGAGCAACACACAGTAATGCGACCAGTTATGGCCACCGCCCATAAACTGCCCCCAAATTTTTTACTCACAGGGACAGTATACCCAAAAAATTTTATTGTTAAAAAAAAGGTAATCCCTCTATTACCAATTCCCCAATTTTGCATAACCAACACGGTTATAAAAATATACTTTTATGTCTTTGATTACCTTGTATCTAAGCCTCTGCTATTTACATACTTGCATTTTAGCCAATTAGTGCAGATTCATAAATAAATCCACAGGATTGAGCACAATGTTATTTATATTGCACACATAAACTAGCACTGTCTTGCTGTGAAGAGCTGATAAAATGTACTGAGATAAGAGGTGGCCTGAAGAGGCTTAGACACAGGCAGAAATGTAGAGGTTTAAAAGTTAAAGTATATTAATATAACAATAATAATTGTGCAAAGCTGGGAAATGGGTAGTCTTTTTAAACAATAAAAAAAATTCAAGTAGCCTGTCCCTTTAAACTATAAGTAGCAATGCTGGTATTTTTCTTTTTAAATTATTCCTGTGTTGTTTAAGGGATTGTGATCTTTAAATTAAGACATATTCAGCCCAATTTACCTAAAAATACCATCACTTGATGATTCAGCCACTGGGGCCTATCTATCAATCTCCGTACGGAGCTTGAGGCCCCGTGTTTCTGGCAAGCCTGCAGACTCGCCAGAAACACAAGTTATGAAGCAACGGTCTAAAGATCGCTGCTCCATAACCCTGTCCGCCTGCTCTGATAAGGCGGGCAGGAATCGCCGGAAATCAACCCGATCGAGTATGATCGGGTTGATTGACACCCCCTGCTGGCGGCCCATTGGCCGCGAGTCTGCAGGGGAGAGCGTCTTGCTCTCCGCATTCAGCGATGTCTTGCGGACCTGATCCGCACAGTCGGATCAGGTCCGCAAGACATTTGATAAATAGGCCCTACTGTCTGTGCATTTTTTCAGATATTTAGTAGTGGACATTTTATCCAAATACACCATTGCTTTTGCTGAATGTGTGTTCCTGGCATCCCTGAATAGACATTCAACACAGGTGTGGTCAAGGCCCTAAAACAGCACACCACCAATATAAACAAGCAAAATTTGTTAAACAATTAGAACGTTAAGTATTTAAAAAGATAAAGTGCAAAGTTGTCTTTTTTGTTTCTTTTTTAGTTAAGTAGTTTTAATATAAACCTTTATTTGCTTTCAAATGTATGCTTGCTTCTTTGTGAATTGTCCTGAGTCAAGGAACCAATTCTCATTTTCCATTTTAAGGATAGAGTATTGTAACAAAAGGCCAAACAAGATGAATAATATGACAACACTAACAAGAGGAATATAACAACACTAATTCCCTTATTGTAGCATAATATAATAATGATATTGTATTTTAGCTCACAATTTTTGGAATTACTCAATCTAGATTTAGACAAGTTACAAACTGATATCAACAATGTGTGCCTACACAGAAAGTTTAAAAGACATATTCCTCTTCCAGGAGTCACACTATTAAAAAAATGGCAGTAATGTTCTCTAAGTCAATCGTTGTGCAATAGCACATGGAGCGTACGTTCAGGGCTAGATTATGAGTGGCGCGCTAACTGTTGCGCACAAGCGATAAGGGGTTTATCACGGCTCTTTGCGCTCATTGGAAATAGCACGAGTATTACAAGTTGAAAGTAAATAAGTTTGTTTGAGCGCAATTGATTTTATTGCGCATCAGGATAGCGTGAATTCAGAGCTGTGGTTAATTGCACAAAACACATCAAAATTATATTTAAAAGTACAGTTACTCATAATATCACTGTCTAATAAAAAATATTTTAGAAAATATTGCATTAAACCATTATAATGGCTCAAAGATATGAGGTCTCAGGTTTTTTTTTTTTTTTTTAAAAGGCAGGCAAAGGGCATTAATATTGAGATACATACATATAGATTTCCAAATATATGTGTATTGGAGCCCTTTGCAGTCAAATAGCTGAAAACATGTAAAAGCAACTTTATGCAATATTAGTATTTAATATAGGTTTTGACTATGTATTCAATGTAAATATTTCACATTCCAATGTTCTTCACATAGGGGAATATGTTCTATGTATTTATGAAAAGATATTCATTTATATATCTGTATATGTATACCTAAATACAATTATCTGTATATATAGGTATCAATATAGTTTGTCCCAAAAAAATCATACCTATATATATCCTATATTATAAAAGGCCAGGTATATTTTTCCGATGCAGTCATGCGCAGTAGAGACTGCAGCGCGAGACAAACATACCCGGCCGTAAGGAAGGATTAGTCAGTGACTGCGCACAACACTGCATAAGACTTCAAAAGGCTGTGAGGATCAGACAGCAGAGATTAATGTGGCGGGAGCTTGGGATTGGGCAGGAGTGGGAGGGGGGGCGTGAGCATGAGGTGGGGTGGGAGAGGGCAGGAGGGGAGCGTGTGGGATCGCTGCACTGCAGAAAAAAAAATGCTGAGAGTGGCAGGGAAGGGGAAGGTGGGAGGGAGAGGATATCCAAGTGGATGGGGATTTTGGCCCATGTACATGGGCTTTGGGACTAGTATGTATATATATATGTATATAAATGTATTTATGAAATAAGTATTTATGAAATAAGAGAACATAATCTTTTATGTGAAGTAACTTAGAATTTGAAATATTAATATTTCATGTCAGGTTAGCGCACTATAGAGAATGTGATCGGGTTTGGGCACGAGTAGGGTGTTTCACGCTCCATTGAAGTCTGTGGGGGAATATGTTAACGTGGTCAGTGCAAGCAAAAATGTTCTACTTTCCCCTTGTAAAACTTGCGCTACCCGACATGTGCATAAAGCTAAAGTGTAGTGGAGTTATTAATGCACGAGTGATAAATAGCGATCCACTCGTAATCTAGCTCACAGTGTCTGCCACCTACTCATTGTGAACGTGGGTGGACAGGTTTCCAAGTTGGGAACCTTATTTGTCTGTCCCTTTGTACATAGGGCCCATTGAGTATAACAGAAAAAAGAAACCAAAATAAGCTATAAAGAATTGTTCAAAGTTAAAGTTCAAAGTTAGAGGCATAGTAAACACCTTGAGATCTTAAAATAAAAAGTTTAGTTATATGTAGTAAAACATCTCTGTAAAAAAGAAAATATTATTTATTTCGATTTTTTTTCTCAAGATTTAGTTTTGGAATTATGTTACTTTAAAATCAATCAGGAAATGCATGTTATTGTAATGAAAATCTAATGAACTCTCATGCTTGACGAAGATACCAATCATGTTTAAAGAATTTCTAATAGCTAAAGTAATAGTCTTCTTCACAATCAGGAATTAAAAACTTTATGGATAAATGGGAATGCTATATTAAACACATTCAACTGATATCCAGAGATAGATCATTTATGTTTTTAAAAACACAATACACAAAAGAAGGGAGGCGCAGACTTAAAGGGACAGTCAACACCAGAATTTTTGTTGTTTTAAAAGATAGATAATCCCTTAATTACCCATTCCCCAGTTTTGCATAACACAGTTATAATTATACACGTTTTACCTCTGTAATTACCTTGTATCTAAGCCTCAGCAGACTGCCCCCTTATTTCAGTTCTATTGACAGACTTGCATTTTAGACAATCAGAGCTGACTCCATGGTAAATTCACATGCATGAGCTCAATGTTATCTATATGAAACACATGAACTAATGCCCTCTAGTGGTGAAAAACTATCAAAATGCATTTAGATTAGAGGCGGCCTTCAAGGTCTAAGAAATTAGCATATGAACCTCCTAGGTTTAGATTTCAACTAAGAATACCAAGAGAGCAAAGCAAAATTTGTGAAAAAAGTAAATTGGGAAATTGTTTAAGATTACATGTCCTATTTGAATCATGAAAGTTTTTTTTGGACTTGACTGTCCCTTTAACTGAAACTAATTTAATATAAGTAAAAATGATAGATGTGCAATGGGAGAGAGATAAGCTTTTACTTTTTCTTATTTTTTTCAGAGGGTATGAGAAAAAATAAAAGTAAAAATAATCTTATTTTGAGACACTTATGTTAGAGATTGTATATAAAGTTTGTATAATATATAATTTATGTACATGTGACAGATATCCAGAATCTTGAATTCATGAAGACTGAATAATATTTAGATTAACTGCCTGTTTATTTTCTTATTCTTTATTTTACTTATGATTTGTTCATTTAGATTACTAAATCAATAAAAAAGATATTGAAAAGGCAAATACCTTACCTTAAAGGGACACTAAAGTCAAAATAAATTTAGCTGATTCAGGTATGCAGTTTTAAGACATTTTCCAATTTATTTTCATTATTAAATTTTGTGCAGTCTTTTTATATTCACACGCCTAGATTTGGAGTTTTGCAGCCAAGGGGGTGCGTTAGCTACGCATGCTTTTTTCTGGCCGCACCTTTTAAATACCGCTGGTATTTAGAGTTCACAGAATGGCAGGGTTTTCAGTGCATTAGGCTCCAAAAAGGGAGCGTAGAGCATAATTTAACGCCACTGCAACTCTCGATACCAGCGGTGCTTACGGACGCGGCCAGCTTCAAAAACGTGCTTGTGCACGATTCCCCCATAGAAAACAATGGGGCTGTTTGAGCTGAAAAAAAACCTAACACCTGCAAAAAAGCTGCGTTCAGCTTCTAACGCAGCCCCATTGTTTCCTATGGGGAAAAACTTCCTACGTCTGCACCTAACACCCTAACATGTACCCCGAGTCTAAACACCCCTAACCTTACACTTATTAACCCCTAATCTGCCTCCCCCGCTATCGCTGACCCCTGCATATTATTTTTAACCCCTAATCTGCCGCTCCGTACACCCCCGCCACCTACGTTATCCCTATGTACCCCTAATCTGCTGCCCCTAACACCGCCGACCCCTATATTATATTTATTAACCCCTAATCTGCCCCCCCCCCCAACGTCGCCGCTACCTACCTACACTTATTAACCCCTAATCTGCCGACTGGACCGCGCTGCTATTATAATAAAGTTATTAACCCCTAATCCGCCTCACTCCCGCCTCAATAACCCTATAATAAATAGTATTAACCCCTAATCTGCCCTCCCTAACATCGCCGACACCTAACTTCAAGTATTAACCCCTAATCTGCCGATCGGAGCTCACCGCTACTCTAATAAATTTTTTAACCCCTAAAGCTAATTCTAACCCTAACCCTAACACCCCCCTAAGTTAAATATAATTTTATTCTAACGAAATAAATTAACTCTTATTAAATAAATTATTCCTATTTAAAGCTAAATACTTACCTGTAAAATAAACCCTAATATAGCTACAATATAAATTATAATTATATTGTAGTTATTTTAGGATTAATATTTATTTTACAGGCAACTTTGTAATTATATTAACCAGGTACAATATCTATTAAATAGTTAAGAACTATTTAATAGTTACCTAGTTAAAATAATTACAAAATTACCTGTAAAATAAATCCTAACCTAAGTTACAATTAAACCTAACACTACACTAGCAATAAATTAATTAAATACAATACCTACAATTATCTACAATTAAACCTAACACTACACTATCAATAAATAAATTAAATACAATTCCTACAAATAAATACAATGAAATAAACTAACTAAAGTACAAAAAATAAAAAAGAACTAAGTTACAAAAAATAAAAAATATTTACAAACATTAGAAAAAAATTACAACAATTTTAAACTAATTACACCTACTCTAAGCCCCCTAATAAAATAACAAAGACCCCCAAAATAAAAAAATGACCTACCCTATTCTAAATTACAAAAGTTCAAAGCTCTTTTACCTTACCAGCCCTTAAAAGGGCCCTTTGCGGGGCATGCCCCAAAGAATTCAGCTCTTTTGCCTGTAAAAAAAAAACATACAGTACCCCCCCAACATTACAACCCACCACCCACATACCCCTAATCTAACCCAAACCCCCCTTAAATAAACCTACGCTAAGCCCCTGAAGATCTTCCTACCTTGTCTTCACCTCGCCGAGTTCACCGATCGGTCCAGAAGAGGGTCCGAAGTCTTGATCCAAGCCCAAGCAGGAGGCTGAAGAGTGACGTCCATCCTCGGCCTGAAGTCTGGATCCAAGCGGCGGCTGAAGAAATCCAACATCGGGATGAAGTCGGAAGTCCATCATCGGGATGAAGTCGGAAGTCCATCATCGGGATGAAGTCTTCTATCAAGCCGCATCTTCAATCTTCTTTCTTCCGGAGCGGAGCCATCTTCTTCCCAGCCGACGCGGATCCAACCTCTTCAAGCGACGCCTACTAGCCGAATGATGGTTCCTTTAAATGACGTCTATCAGCCAATCGGAATTAAAGTGAAAGTAAAGTCAAACGCCTAATTTTAAATAATTGGAGAGATCATGCCAAATAAATATAAGTTTAATTCATCAATTTTTTATAAAATATCAAATACCTGCTATATCTTTTGTTTTTCGAATGGAATCTGCTTTCCTATAAACAACCCGTACATTATTTTTTTTTTTCAAAGTTACTATCACGTGCCTCTTAGATCCAATTGATTTTCTGGCCGTTAGGCGGCCGTCAAATTGCGTCATAAATATCCTGGTTTAACTGCGCATGCGTGACTATTTAACCTCCCCTATTTGCAAGCGCGCGCGTCCTCGTTTCGCGCATGCGCATATTAATATTTGGGCTTTAGTGATTGAAGGAGCTGCCGAGGAACTCAGACGGCAACAAATCTTGCAACATTTGTTTCGCTCTGATTACCTACAGCAACGTTTTCTGTCAAATATGTAAGTAAAACGTTCCCATTATCGCCAGCATCATATTTCTGTTATTCAGTACTCAATCGAATACTCTAAATATTGTTTGTATAAAATAACAATCGGAAGCATTTTATTATTGATCTTGCAGCCAAATAATTAAAAGCTAACTGGTTAACATACATCATATGTTAGGTTATAATTTAAACAATAAATATATATATATATATCTTTCATGCTACCTAATTTTTTATCGTTACTATGGGATATATAATGCAATTTGGTTTATATTTAGAAAAAATGCTTTTAAAACTACTTTCCGTTTTTACTATATCTATATTTCTATTTTTAATTAAATACTCAAAACTTTAAATATATATAGATTTATATATATTTATAAATATAGATATTGATTTTATTAGAAATGGAACCTAAGAATATTAAATATTATTCTAAAGTTAGTGTAATTGAAAATAAAATAAAGATATGTGTTAGTTGTACAACTAATAATTTTACAGCAATAATAATATTTTATATCAATAGAAATATAGCATAATAAATATGAATATAATAGTTATTTTCAAATTGCCATGATATTAGTCTGTCAATATAATTCAATTGGTTAGAATTGATTTTATTTTACATCCATTAGTTTTTGAAATAAATTATTAAAAATAGCAAATTAATATTAAAATTAGAAAAAAAATTGGATAACAATCAAAACATTTTTTGAATATAGATATACTTTCAAAAAGTTGTTCGTTATTATCAGCTATTTATAGAGCATATAGTTGACAAACATTTCTTAGAATAAGACGATTTGTATAACAGAATAACATGTACGGCTATAGATCTAAACTAAAAAATTTAGAACAGGATTCATAAGATAATGAGATAGATGCAGACAATTGTGTATTAAATTTTAGCTATCCAGGTAAATTCTCATACTTACAAAGACTGCAAAATAGAAGTAAAAGAACGATCGCCGAAAATCACAACTATTCTGTTTGATGTCAGATATAGTATTGAATGAATCGCGCAACTCATTCAATACTATGTTGCCAATTTTTTGCGCATGTGCAGTAGACACAGACAAAGACGATTAACGCCTGCGCAAAGATCGAGGTCCAGAAATTATGCGCATGCGCTGTTAATCTGTCCTCGATGTGCATGAGTATGCTAAACACGTATAGAGCGGATGGGACCGCTCTATACGTCAGAGTGTCCTAAACCAGGAAATGGAGCGTGGGAGGAGAATATTGAAGGAACGGTAGGAGAAATAAAGTTAGACATTGAACACAATAGATTACTTTTTAGTAATAAAAAACATAGCGACTACATTTGTGTTAGTAAAAGCAATATATAAACGATTTGTGGATAAAAAAAGTTTACCTTCACTTTAAGGTAGGAAAATTCTGATTGGCTGATGGAATCAGCCAATCAGAATCAAGTTCAATCCGATTGGCTGATCCAATCAGCCAATCAGATTGAGCTCGCATTCTATTGGCTGTTCCGATCAGCCAATAGAATGCAAGCTCAATCTGATTGGCTGATCGGATCAGCCAATCGGATTGAACTTGATTCTGATTGGCTGATTCCATCAGCCAATCAGAATTTTCCTACCTTAATTCCGATTGGCTGATAGAATCCTATCAGCCAATCGGAATTCGAGGGACACCATCTTGGATGACGTCCCTTAAAGGAACCGTCATTCGTCGGGAAGTCGTAGGAAGAAGAAGATGGGTCCGCGGTGGAGGTCTTCAAGATGGAGCCGGTCGTCATCGGATGAAGATAGAAGATGCCGCTTGGATCAAGATGGTTGCCGGACCAGATCGCCTCTTCTTCCCGGATTGGATGAAGACTTTGGAACCTCTTCTGGACCTCTTCAGCCACCGGATGATGGATGTCTAGCCCCCGCTTGGGCTTGGATGAAGATTTCGGAGCCTGGAACGATCGGTGATACCTGGCATGGTGAAGACAAGGTAGAAAGATCTTCAGGGGCTTAGTGTTAGGTTTATTTAAGGGGGGTTTGGGTTAGATTAGGGGTATGTGGGTGGTGGGTTGTAATGTTGGGGGGGGATATTGTATGTTTTTTTTACAGGCAAAAGAGCTGAATTCTTTGGGGCATGCCCCACAAAAGGTCCTTTTAAGGGCTGGTAAGGTAAAAGAGCTTTGAACTTTTGTAATTTAGAATAGGGTAGGGCATTTTTTTATTTTGGGGGTCTTTGTTATTTTATTAGGGGGCTTAGAGTAGGTGTAATTAGTTTAACATTGTTGTAATTTTTTTCTAATGTTTGTAAATATTTTTTATTTTTTGTAACTTAGTTCTTTTTTATTTTTTGTACTTTAGTTAGTTTATTTAATTGTATTTATTTTGTAGGAATTGTATTTAATTTATTTATTGATAGTGTAGTGTTAGGTTTAATTGTAGATAATTGTAGGTAGTTTATTTAATTGATTTATTGATAGTGTAGTGTTAGGTTTAATTGTAACTTAGGTTAGGATTTATTTTACAGGTAATTTTGTAATTATTTTAACTAGGTAACTATTAAATAGTTATTAACTATTTAATAGCTATTGTACCTGGTTAAAATAATGACAAAGTTACCTGTAAAATAAATATTAATCCTAAAATAGCTACAATATAATGATAATTTATATTGTAGCTATATTAGGGTTTATTTTACAGGTAAGTAATTAGCTTTAAATAGGAATAATTTATTTAATAAGAGTTAATTTATTTCGTTAGAATAAAATTATATTTAATTTAGGGGTGTGTTAGGGTTAGGGTTAGAATTAGCTTTAGGGATTAAAAAATTTATTAGAATAGCGGTGAGCTCCGGTTGGCAGATTAGGGGTTAATGTTTGAAGTTAGGTGTCGGCGATGTTAGGGAGGGCAGATTAGGGGTTAATACTATTTATTATAGGGTTATTGAGGCGGGAGTGAGGCGGATTAGGGGTTAATAACTTTATTATAGTTGCGGTGCGGTCCGCTCGGCAGATTAGGGGTTAATAAGTGTAGGTAGGTGGCGGCGACGTTGTGGGGGGCAGATTAGGGGTTAATAAATATAATATAGGGGTCGGCGGTGTTAGGGGCAGCAGATTAGGGGTACATAAGTATAACGTAGGTTGCGGCGCTTTGCGGTCGGCAGATTAGGGGTTAATTATTGTAGGTAGCTGGCGGCGATGTTGTGGGGGGCAGATTAGAGGTTAATAAATATAATATAGGGGTCGGCGGTGTTAGGGGCAGCAGATTAGGGGTACATAAGTATAACATAGGTGGCCGTCGGCAGATTAGGGGTTAAAAAAATTTAATCGAGTGGCGGCGATGTGGGGGGGCCTCGGTTTAGGGGTACATAGGTAGTTTATGGGTGTTAGTGTACTTTAGATCACAGTAGTTAAGAGCTTTATGAACCGGCGTTAGCCCAAAAAGCTCTTAACTACTGACTTTTTTCTGCGGCTGGAGTTTTGTCGTTAGATTTCTAACGCTCACTGCAGCCACGACTCTAAATACCGGCATTAGAAAGATCCCATTGAAAAGAGAGGATACGCAAATGGCGTAGGGGGATCTGCTGTATGGAAAAGTCGCGGCTGGAAAGTGAGCGTTAGACCCTTTCCTGACTGACTCCAAATACCAGCGGGCGGTAAAAACCAGCGTTAGGAGCCTCTAACGCTGGTTTTCACGGCTACCGCCCAACTCTAAATCTAGGCGACAGTTTCTAAGCACCAACTTCTACTGAGCATGTGCACACACAAGCACACAGTGTATATGTATATGCAGTCTGTGATTGGCTAATGTCTATCACATGATAGAGTGGGCTGGAAAATGAGATTTAAAATAATTTTACCAGAAAAAAATCTACTGCTTATTTGAAATGCAGAGTAGATGCTATTGCATTGTCTGTTTATTATGCACTTGATAATTATGCAATCATACTAAATTTAGTGGTCCTTTAAAAATTTTCCAATAACCAAATGTCATTTTGAATCTAAAAATGTGGAAGAGAAGAAGGCGCCACAATGGTGCAAAATCAACGCAACAAGGTGAGTAGACACGCAGAATACAAAATACTCACAAAGTGTCAAGCATTTGAGAAGTGCAACAAACGCCTGCTGAGCCCTTAATAGCCATTCAGATAGCTTTCCTCTGGGTCGTGGAATTGATCAGCTGTTACCCTTCTCAGGCTGTGCACAACGTTAAGGCTCAAATAGGCGACAACCAATTCCTTCCAGAAGTTCTGTGGTAAAACTCTGCTGGAAAGTTACGAAAATAGAGAATGCGCCCTAATGGTGCAACATCAATGTGGCAAGTTGTACACGCACACACGAGACAATATATTCACAAACTATTAAGCACTTGAGAAGTGCTACAAAAGCCTTCTGAACTTTTTAGAGCCGTTCAGGTATTGTTATACATTTTGTTTTTATTAAATTCTTTTTTAATATTAAGAATCATTTGCACAGCTCCATTTATACCCTTATACCCCTTTTTTTTTACTTTTTTTACACTTTAAATTGAGTGTGCCTCATTTAACCGTAAGTTACTCCCACGGATCGATTACCCAGCTCAAGTGAAAACAACAGCCTTTCGTGTTCACTGCCAGAGGGAGAGCTACCAGAACAGTTCAGAAGGCTTTTGTAGCACTTCTCAAGTGCTTAATAGTTTGTGAGTATATCGTCTCGTGTGTGCGTGAACAACTTGCCACATTGATGTTGCACCATTAGGGCGCATTCTCTCTTTTCGTAACTTTCCAGCAGAGTTTTACCACAGAACTTCTGGAAGGAATTGGTTGTCGCCTATCAAAGCCTTCCACTGACTTTGTGCACAGCCAGAGAAGGGTAACAGCTGATCGATTCAACAACTCAGAGGAAAGCTATCTGAACGGCTATTAAGGGTTCAGCAGGCGTTTGTTGCACTTCTCAAATGCTTGACACTTTGTAAATATTTTGTATTCTCCGTGTCTACTCACCTTGTCATATTAATTTTGCACCACTTCTTCTCTTCCACATTTTTAGATTTGTCATCACTTGATTTACCGTCAAACATTGAGGAAGTTTGCTGCCGCCTCTCTTCATAGAAGAGTTGTCTTATTTTGGACCCTGGGGGACTATGCACCATTTGGACTTTTTTTTGGTTTGATCACCAAGATGATTTTATTCATTATTTTTTATTTATATTTTTATTTTCATTTTTTGTTTTCACCTATTATAATATATTTGCAGTGTTTGGCGCATCCAAAATATTTACACATTTTTTAAATGTCATTTTGAATGCTTGTCCCATTACAAGCAAGATGGAAGCCTTATGCATGTCCTAGCACAACCACTTTCTTTTCCACCTCAGTTCAAGGAATTTCACTTTTAAATATTACAAAATTATAGTTAAATCCTCTAAGATTATCAGGGGGTTACGAAAAGGTAATGGTTTTTCACCATGCAGATGAAATTAGGGAGAGGTGCTGTATAGTAACTGCTAACAAATCAGTTACTCTGTTGAATTTATGTTAATTTTAACTAAAGAAAAATCCAGGTGTACATCATTAAACATTTTTCCTCTGAAACTGCATCAGGGATAAAGGAGAATAGTGGGTGAAGTTTGGCTATTGAAAACAATTGCAGCAAGCACGATTTTAATTTGTTTTAAAAAACATTTAGACTTGGTCAACACAACAGAGATGTCTTGTAATTACCAGTTTTGTATAACGCTAAAGGTGAACTTTTTCATCTGTAACAAAAGAATATTTACATTAGTTTAACGAAAGCAAATGTAAATGTTTGACAAATATCCAGTATTTGTTTTGTTTAAAACAAAATAAATACCAAATAGCATGGCAGCTATTTCATGGATATTTGGTCCGAAAGATTAGGCCAAACCAAATTTTTCACCCATTCACATGTCTAGTAATTATGCAGTATTTACTGTCCTTTTAACTTTAGCAAAATAACACATCTTAAAGGAATTCATTCATGATTCAGATAGGGCATGTAATTCTAACTATCCACTTTACTTTTATCATCAATTTTGCTTTGTTCTCTTGGTATTCTTAGTTGAAAGCTATACCTAGGTAGGCTCATATGCTAATTTCTAAGATCTTGAAGGCCGGCTCTTATCTGAATGCATTTTGACAGTTTTTCACGTGTGTCATATAGAGAACATTGTGCTCATGCACGTGGAGATACAAGGAGTAAGCACTGATTGGCTAAAATTCAAATCTGTCAAAAGAACTAAAATAAGGGGGCAGTCTGCAGAGGCTTAGATAAAAGGTAATCACAGAAGTAAAAAGTATATTAATATAACAGTGTTGGTTATGCAAAACTGGGGAATGGTTCATTTATCTTTTTAAACAATAAAAATGCTGGTGAAGACTGTCCCAAGTTTAATTGTGTTTATGCATTAGTAGGATTATTTTCTCTGGTTTCTGTCACTCTATGGAATGTCTTGTCTCACAGGTTCTCATTGTGTTATGCAACAATTTACCTCTCGTAAAACAACAGCACAGATTGCATTGTGGAATAAGAAAATATAAAAATAAAGAAGATAAAATAGACACAAAAATAGCATTTTCCTCCTGAAAAGAATGAGACTCACCCTTATCTCTCAAGGTAAAATCACTTTTGCTTAAATTGTCAAAGCAGTACTTTGTTTGCCTGCTAACAAACACAATTTAAATTATTTGAAACATATAATCCATTTGCAACTTTTAAAAACAAGCATTATTGCTTTCATTCATTTAGCAGTGCAGAGGTTTGATCATTTCAGAACAATTTAATTCAAGCAATTTCTGAAATCATATAAAGTATTTCATTAACAGTTAACTTTTAAATTAACTCATGACCCAGTAGCATACTAGATAGCTGTGGGAGGCAAGAATTAAAAAAAAAAAAAAACACTTAAAGGGACACTCAATCAAAATTAAACTTTAATTATTCAGATAGAGCATGCCATGTTAAACAAATTTCCAATTTACTTTCACTAACTAAGGCCTAGATTTAGAGTTGGGCGGTAGCCGTCAAAACCAGCGTTAGAGGCTCCTAACGCTGTTTTTTACCGCCCGCTGGTATTTGGAGTCAGTCAGGAAAGGGTCTAACGCTCACTTTACAGCCGCAACTTTTCCATACCGCAGATCCCCCTACGCCATTTGCGTATCCTATCTTTTCAATGGGATCTTTCTAACGCCGGTATTTAGAGTCTTGGCTGAAGTGAGCGTTAGAAATCTAACGACAAAACTCCAGCCGCAGAAAAAAGTCAGTAGTTAAGAGCTTTCTGGGCTAACGCCGGTTTATAAAGCTCTTAACTACTGTGCTCTAAAGTACACTAACTCCCAAAAACTACCTATGTACCCCTAAACCAAGGGCCCCCCCACATCGCCGCCACTCTATTAAAATTTTGAACCCCTAATCTGCTGACCGCACACCGCCGCCACCTACGTTATCCCTATGTACCCCTAATCTGCTGCCCCTAACATCGCCGACACCTACATAATATTTATTAACCCCTAATCTGCCGCCCCCAACCTACCTACACTTATTAACCCCTAATCTGCCGACCGGACTGCACCGCTACTATAATAAATGTATTAACCCCTAATCCGCCTCACTCCCGCCTCAATAACCCTATAATAAATAGTATTAACCCCTAATCTGCCCTCCCTAACATCGCCGACACCTACATTATATTTATTAACCCCTAATCTGCCGCCCCCAACCTACCTACACTTATTAACCCCTAATCTGCCGACCGGAGCTCACCGCTACTCTAATAAATTTTTTAACCCCTAAAGCTAATTCTAACCCTAACCCTAACACCCCCCTAAATTAAATATAATTTTTAGCTAACAAAATAAATGAACTCTTATTAAATAAATTATTCCTATTTAAAGCTAAATACTTACCTGTAAAATAAACCCTAATATAGCTACAATATAAATTATATTGTAGCTATGTTAGGATTAATATTTATTTTACAGGTAACTTTGTAATTATTTTAACCAGGTACAATAGCTATTAAATAGTTAATAACTATTTAATAGATACCTAATTAAAATAATTACAAAATTACCTGTAAAATAAATCCTAACATAAGTTACAATTAAACCTAACACTACACTATCAATAAATTAATTAAATACAATACCTACAAATAAATACAATGAAATAAACTAACTAAAGTACAAAAAATAAAAAAGAACTAAGTTACAAAAAATAAAAAAATATTTACAAACATTAGAAAAATATTACAACAATTTTAAACTAATTATACCTACTCTAAGCCCCCTAATAAAATAACAAAGACCCCCAAAATAAAAAAATGCCCTACCCTATTCTAAAATTAAAATAGAAAAGCTCTTTTACCTTACCAGCCCTGAAAAGGGTCCTTTGCGGGGCATGCCCCAAAGAATTCAGCTCTTTTGCCTGTAAAAAAAAAACATACAATACCCCCCCAACATTACAACCCACCACCCACATACCCCTAATCTAACCCAAACCCCCATTAAATAAACCTAACACTAAGCCCCTGAAGATCTCCCTACCTTGTCTTCACCACACCGGGTTTACCGATTCGTACTGGCTCCGACGTCTTCATCCAAGCCCAAGCGGGGGGCTGAAGATGTCCATGATCCGACTGAAGTCTTCATCCAAGCCGGAGCTGAAGAGGTCCATGATCGGGCTGAAGTCTTCATCCAAGCGGGAGCTGAAGAGGTCCATGATCGGGCTGAAGTCTTCTATCAAACGGCATCTTCAATCTTCTTTCTTCCGGATCCATGGTCATCCCGCCGACGCGGAACATCCATCTTCACCGACGACTTCCCGATGAATGACGGTTCCTTTAAGGGACGTCATCCAAGATGGCGTCCCTCGAATTCCGATTGGCTGATAGGATTCTATCAGCCAATCGGAATTAAGGTAGGAAAATTCTGATTGGCTGATGGAATCAGCCAATCAGAATCAAGTTCAATCCGATTGGCTGATCCGATCAGCCAATCAGATTGAGCTTGCATTCTATTGGCTGATCGGAACAGCCAATAGAATGCGAGCTCAATCTGATTGGCTGATCGGATCAGCCAATCGGATTGAACTTGATTCCGATTGGCTGATTCCATCAGCCAATCAGAATTTTCCTACCTTAATTCCGATTGGCTGATAGAATCCTATCAGCCAATCGGAATTCGAGGGACGCCATCTTGGATGACGTCCCTTAAAGGAACCGTCATTCGTCGGGAAGTCGTCGGTGAAGATGGATGTTCCGCGTCGGCGGGATGACCATGGATCCAGAAGAAAGAAGATTGAAGATACCGCTTGATAGAAGACTTCAGCCCGATCATGGACCTCTTCAGCTCCCGCTTGGATGAAGACTTCAGCCTGATCATGGACCTCTTCAGCTCCGGCTTGGATGAAGACTTCAGTCGGATCATGGACATCTTCAGCCCCCCGCTTGGGCTTGGATGAAGACGTCAGAGCCAGGACGAATCGGTGAACCCGGTGTGGTGAAGACAAGGTAGGGAGATCTTCAGGGGCTTAGTGTTAGGTTTATTTAAGGGGGGTTTGGGTTAGATTAAGGGTATGTGGGTGGTGGGTTGTAATGTTGGGGGGGGGTATTGTATGTTTTTTTTTTACAGGCAAAAGAGCTGAATTCTTTGGGGCATGCCCCGCAAAGGGCCCTTTTCAGGGCTGGTAAGGTAAAAGAGCTTTTCTATTTTCATTTTAGAATAGGGTAGGGCATTTTTTTATTTTGGGGGTCTTTGTTATTTTATTAGGGGGCTTAGAGTAGGTGTAATTAGTTTAAAATGGTTGTAATATTTTTCTAATGTTTGTAAATATTTTTTTATTTTTTGTAACTTAGTTCTTTTTTATTTTTTGTATTGTAGTTAGCTTATTTCATTGTATTTATTTGTAGGTATTGTATTTAATTCATTTATTGATAGTGTAGTGTTAGGTTTAATTGTAACTTAGGTTAGGATTTATTTTACAGGTAATTTTGTAATTATTTTAACTAGGTAACTATTAGATAGTTATTAACTATTTAATAGCTATTGTACCTGGTTAAAATAATTACAAAGTTGCCTGTAAAATAAATATTAATCCTAAAATAGCTACAATATAATTATAATTTATATTGTAGCTATATTAGGGTTTATTTTACAGGTAAGTATTTAGCTTTAAATAGGAATAATTTATTTAATAAGAGTTAATTTATTTAGTTAGATTTAAATTATATTTAACTTAGGGGGGTGTTAGTGTTAGGGTTAGACTTAGCTTTAGGGGTTAATACATTTATTAGAGTAGCGGTGAGATCCAGTCGGCAGATTAGGGGTTAATAATTGTAGGTAGGTGGAGGCAACGTTGGGGGCGGCAGATTAGGGGTTAATAAATATAATATAGGGGTCGGCGGTGTTAGGGGCAGCAGATTAGGGGTAGATAGGGATAACGTAGGTGGCGGCGGTGTACGGAGCGGCAGATTAGGGGTTAAAAATAATATGCAGGGGTCAGCGATAGCGGGGGCGGCAGATTAGGGGTTAATAAATGTAAGTTTAGGGGTGTTTAGACTCGGGGTACATGTTAGGGTGTTAGGTGCAGACTTTGGAAGTGTTTCCCCATAGGAAACAATGTAGCTGCGTTAGGAGCTGAACGTTGCTTTTTTGCAGGTGTTAGGTTTTTTTTCAGCTCAAACAGCCCCATTGTTTCCTATGGGGGAATCGTGCACGAGCACGTTTTTGAAGCTGGCCGCGTCCGTAAGCACCGCTGGAATTTAGAGTTGCAGTGGCTGTAAATATGCTCTACGCTCCCTTTTTGGAGCGTAACGCAGCCCTTCTGTGAACTCTAAATACCAGCGGTATTTAAAAGGTGCGGAGGAAAAAAAGCATGCGTAGCTAACGCACCCCTTTGGCCGCAGAACTCTAAATCTAGCCGTAAATGTGCACAGTCCTTTTATATTTAAACTTTTTGAGTCGCCAGCTCCTACTGAGAATAAGTGTGTATGCATTTGTGAATGGCTGATGGCTGTCACATGGTACGTGTATGCATTTGTGATTGGCTGATGGCTGTCACATGGTACAGGGGGAGTGGAAAAAGACATAACTTTTAAAATTGTCAGAAAAAAAATCTACTACTCATTTGAAGTTCAGACTAAGGCCTCTAGTTATCAACATGTCTACTTACCTGCCTTCGCCAGCCCCAATACGCCGGCCTAAGCTCGCCTCACATCGCCGCTGCGGACCTGAATACTTTCACCAAAGTTATCAAAAAAGCTGTCAAAAAGCAGCACACCAAGTACGGGGCGATGAGCAGCGGACTGTGATAGTTATCACTCATCCGATCTCGCTGCTCTTCGGCTTTTTCCCAGCTTTATTGATAAGCTGTCACTAAGCACCCACACTATACTATACTGTTCTACCCCCTGTACCGCCGCCCCCGGAGCCCCCCGCAACTAAATAAAGTTATTAACCCCTAAACCGCCGCTCCTAGACCCCTCCGCAACTATAATAAATATATTAACCCCTAAACCGCCGCTCACGGACCCCTCCGTCACCTACATAATACCTATTAACCCCTATCCTGCCCCCCCTATACCGCCACCACCTATAATAAAGTTATTAACCCCTATCCTGTAAATCCCGGACCCGCCGCAACTAAATAAATTGTTTTACCCCTAAACCGCCGCTCCCAGACCCCGCCGCCACCTATATTAAACTTATTAACCCATAATCTGCCCCCCCCTACACCGTCGCCACCTATAATAAATTTATTAACCCCTATTCTGCCCCCCTACACCGCCGCAACCTATAATAAAATTAATAACCCCTAAACCTAAGTCTAACACTAACCATAACACCCCCCTAACTTAAATATTAATTAAATAAATCTAAATAAATATTACTCTTATTAAATTAATTATTCCTATTTAAAACTAAATACTTACATGTAAAATAAACCCTAAGATAGCTACAATATAATTAATAATGTAGCTATTTTAGGATTTATATTTATTTTACAGGTAACTTTGTATTTATTTTAACTAGGTACAATAGCTATTAAATAGTTATTAACTATTTAATAACGACATAGCTAAAAGAAATACAAAATTAGCTGTGAAATAAATCCTAACCTAAGTTACAATTAAACCTAACACTACACTATCATTAAATAAATTAAATGAATTAACTACAATTACCTACAATTAAATACAATTAAATAAACTAACTAAAGTACAAAAAATAAAAAAAACTAAGTTACAAAAAATTAAAAAAGATTACAAGATTTTTAAGCTAATTACACCTAATCTAAGCCCCCTAATAAAATATCAAAGCCCCCCAAAATAAAAAAATGCCCTACCCTATTCTAAATTACAAAAGGTAACAGCTCTTTTACCAGCCCTTAAAAGGGCCTTTTGCGGGGCATGCCCCAAAGTAAACAGCTCTTTTGCATGTAAAAAAAAATACAACCGCACCAACATTAGAACCCACCACCCACATACCCCTACTCTAACCCAAACCCCCCTTAAATAAACCTAACACTCCCCCCCTGAAGATCACCCTACCTTGAGACGTCTTCATCCAGCCAGGCAGCAGTGGTCATCCGATCCGTCCAGTAGTCTTAATCCGATGGGCCAGAAGAGGATATCCAGAGCAGCAGAAGTCTTCATCCTATCCGGGCAGAAGAGGACATCCGGACCGGCAGACATCTTCATCCAAGCGTCATCTTCTATCTTCATCCATCCGACGAGGAGCGGCTTCATCTTCAAGACCTCCGGCGCGGAGCATCCTTCCAGACCAACGACTAACGACAAATGAAGGTTCCTTTAAGGGACATCATCCAAGATGGCGTCCCTCGAATTCCGATTGGCTGATAGGATTCTATCAGCCAATCGGAATTAAGGTAGGAAAAATCTGATTGGCTGATTGATCCAATCAGCCAATCAGATTGAGCTCGCATTCTATTGGCTGTTCTGATCAGCCAATAGAATGCAAGCTCAATCTGATTGGCTGATTGGATCAGCCAATCTGATTGAACTTGAATCTGATTTTTCCTACCTTAAAAAACACCTGCAAAAAAAGCAGTGTAAAACTCAGTAACGCAGCCCCATTGATTCCTATGGGGAAACACATTTTATGTTTACACCTAACACCCTATCATAAACACCCCTAATCTTACACTTATTAACCCCTAATCTGCTGCCCCTGACATCGCCATCACATACATTATATTTATTAACCCCTAATCTGCTGCTCCAGACATTGCCGCCACCTACATTATACTTATGAACCCTTAATATGCTGCCCCTAACATCAACGACACCTAGATTATAGTTATTAACCCCTAAACCGCCACTCCTAGACCCCTCCGCAACTATAATAAATATATTAACCCCTAAACCGCCGCTCACGGACCCCTCCGTCACCTACATAATACCTATTAACCCCTATCCTGCCCCCCCTATACCGCCACCACCTATAATAAAGTTATTAACCCCTATCCTGTAAATCCCGGACCCGCCGCAACTAAATAAATTGTTTTACCCCTAAACCGCCGCTCCCAGACCCCGCCGCCACCTATATTAAACTTATTAACCCATAATCTGCCCCCCCTACACCGTCGCCACCTATAATAAATTTATTAACCCCTATTCTGCCCCCCTACACCGCCGCAACCTATAATAAAATTATTAACCCCTAAACCTAAGTCTAACACTAACCATAACACCCCCCTAACTTAAATATTAATTAAATAAATCTAAATAAATATTACTCTTATTAAATTAATTATTCCTATTTAAAACTAAATACTTACATGTAAAATAAACCCTAAGATAGCTACAATATAATTAATAATGTAGCTATTTTAGGATTTATATTTATTTTACAGGTAACTTTGTATTTATTTTAACTAGGTACAATAGCTATTAAATAGTTATTAACTATTTAATAACGACATAGCTAAAAGAAATACAAAATTAGCTGTGAAATAAATCCTAACCTAAGTTACAATTAAACCTAACACTACACTATCATTAAATAAATTAAATTAATTAACTACAATTACCTACAATTAAATACAATTAAATAAACTAACTAAAGTACAAAAAATAAAAAAAACTAAGTTACAAAAAATTAAAAAAGATTACAAGATTTTTAAGCTAATTACACCTAATCTAAGCCCCCTAATAAAATATTAAAGCCCCCCAAAATAAAAAAAATGCCCTACCCTATTCTAAATTACAAAAGGTAACAGCTCTTTTACTAGCCCTTAAAAGGGCCTTTTGCGGGGCATGCCCCAAAGTAAACAGCTCTTTTGCATGTAAAAAAAAATACAACCGCACCAACATTAAAACCCACCACCCACATACCCCTACTCTAACCCAAACCCCCCTTAAATAAACCTAACACTCCCCCCCTGAAGATCACCCTACCTTGAGACGTCTTCATCCAGCCAGGCAGCAGTGGTCATCCGATCCGTCCAGTAGTCTTCATCCGATGGGCCAGAAGAGGATATCCAGAGCAGCAGAAGTCTTCATCCTATCCGGGCAGAAGAGGACATCCGGACCGGCAGACATCTTCATCCAAGCGGCATCTTCTATCTTCATCCATCCGACGAGGAGCGGCTTCATCTTCAAGACCTCCGGCGCGGAGCATCCTTCCAGACCAACGACTAACGACAAATGAAGGTTACTTTAAGGGACATCATCCAAGATGGCGTCCCTCGAATTCCGATTGGCTGATAGGATTCTATCAGCCAATCGGAATTAAGGTAGGAAAAATCTGATTGGCTGATTGATCCAATCAGCCAATCAGATTGAGCTTGCATTCTATTGGCTGTTCTGATCAGCCAATAGATTGCAAGCTCAATCTGATTGGCTGATTGGATCAGCCAATCTGATTGAACTTGAATCTGATTTTTCCTACCTTAAAAAACACCTGCAAAAAAAGCAGTGTAAAACTCAGTAACGCAGCCCCATTGATTCCTATGGGGAAACACATTTTATGTTTACACCTAACACCCTATCATAAACACCCCTAATCTTACACTTATTAACCCCTAATCTGCCGCCCCTGACATCGCCATCACATACATTATATTTATTAACCCCTAATCTGCTGCTCCAGACATTGCCGCCACCTACATTATACTTATGAACCCTTAATATGCTGCCCCTAACATCGACGACACCTAGATTATATTTATTAACCCCTAATCTCCCTCCCCCAATGTCGCCGCAGCCTACCTACATTTATTAACCCCTAATCTGCCGCCCCCAACGTCGCCACCACTATTCTAAATTTATCAACCCCTAAACCTAAGTCTAACCCTAACCCCTCCTAACTTAAATATAATTTAAATAAATCTAAATATACTATCATTAACTAAATTATTCCTATTTAAAACTAAATACTTACCTGTAAAATAAACCCTAAGCTAGCTACAATATAACTAATAGTTACATTGTATCTAGCTTAGGCTTTATTTTTATTTTACAGGCAAGTTTGTATCTATTTTAACTAGGTAGAATAGTTACTTAATAGTTATTAACTATTTAATAACTACCTAGATAAAATAAATACAAATTTACCTGTAAAATAAATCCTAACCTAAGTTACACTAACACCTAACACTACACTACAATTAAATACATTGCCTAAATGAAATACAATTAAATAAATCAAATACAATTAGCTAAATTACAAAAAAAAAACCACCAAATTACAGAAAATAAAAAACAAATCACAAGATCTTTAAACTAATTACACCTAATCTAATAGCCCTATCAAAATAAAAAAGCCCACCCAAAATTAAAAAAAAACCTAGCCTAAACTAAACTACCAATACCCCTTAAAAAGGGCCTTTTGCGGAGCATTGCCCCCAAGAAATCAGCTCTTTTATCTGTAAAAAAAAATACACACAACCCCCCCAACAGTAAAACCCACCACCCACACAACCAACCCCCCAAATAAAACCCTAACTAAAAAACTAAGCTCCCCATTGCCTTGAGAAGGGCATTTGGATTGGCATTGCCCTTAAAAGGGCATTTAGCTCTATTGCGGCCCAAAGCTCTAACCTAAAAATAAAACCCACCAATACACCCTTAAAAAATCCTAACACTAACCCCTGAAGATCCACTTACCGGGAGAAGTCTTCATCTAAGCGCCAAGATGTCCTCAGGCAGAAGTGAGCCTCCAGAAGGGCAGAAGTCTTCATCCAGACGGCATCTTCTATCTTCATCCTTCAACGCGGAGCGGGTCCATCTTCAAGACATCCAGTGCAGAGAATCCTCTTCCAATGACAACTACCAGATTAATGAAGGTACCTTTAAGTGAGGTCATCCAAGATGGCGTCCCTTAGATTCCGATTGGCTGATAGAATTCTACTGGCAGAAAAAGCTTCAGAATCTGAAGAGGTCAATTTTAGATTTAGGCTTGAAAACCTCCAGCTACTACTGAAGGAGGTTCTAGCTACTTTGGACGACTCTGGATCTTCGGTTGCTGTTAACCCCAAGAAGTCCTCTAAACTTAATAGAGTTTATGATTCTCCAACTTCTGAGGATGTTTTTCCTGTTCCAGACAAGATGTCTGAAATTATAGCTCAGGAATGGGATAAGCCAAGGGTTCCTTTTTCCCCTTCCCCTGTTTTTAAAAAGATGTTTCCTGTTGCTGACTCCATTCATGACTCATGGCGCACTGTGCCTAAAGTAGAAGGAGCTATCTCTATACTCGAGCCAAAACCAATACCATTCCTATAGAGGATAGTTGTTCCTTTAAGGATCCCATGGATAAGAAGCTAGAGGCTTACTTAAAGAAGATGTACATCCATCAAGGATTACAGTGGTAACCTGCGGCATGTATTGCTATGGTTACGGTTATTGGTGTGATGCCCTATCTGATCTGATATCAGAGGAGACTACAATTGATGAGATCCAAGATAGGATCAAGGCTTTTAAATTAGCCAGTACCTTTATCTGCAATGCCAACATACAGGTAATTAGACTGGGAGCTAAGAGGTCTAGCTTCCCTGTCCTAGCTCGTAGAGTTCTGTGGTTAAAATCTTGGTCGGATGATGTACCTTCAAAAGCCAAGCCTTTGGCTTTACTTTATAAAGGTAAAACCCTATTCGGTCCTAGTCTGGTGGAAATCATTTCAGAGATTACGGGTGGAAAGGCATCTTTCCTACCTTAGGACAAGAAGAATAGACCTAAGTGTCGACAGACTTCTAATTTTTATTTTTTCCCAACTTTAAGGGACAGAAGTCTTCCTCTTCTTCTTCCAAATCAGACCAATCTAGTTTCTCTTGGAAGTCCAGCCAGCCTTGGAATAAGGGCTGTGGACATAGTATCCCAGTATCAAGTGGGGGGCAGGCTTTCTTTTTTTTGACAGGCTTAGATACACAATGTCCCAGATCTGTGAACTGTGGACATAGTATCCCAGGGTTACAAAATAGGATTCAAGTCTTGCCCTCCAAGGGGCATCAGGGACATCCAAATCATTCCCAGACAGTCTGTGGCAGCAATGGGGAAGAGCGATTGCTCCTTGGTGTGGCCAATGAGACTGGCCTCATATACCTCCAAATCCTCCATATTGGCCTTGATAAATCTGTGAACATATAAAGATGTATGTCAACAGTAGATCCATGTGCTATGTTTTCTTCTGTGTAATGTTTCTGCAGCAGCAATGCATGGAGATTGTATTATTTGGATGAAAATAACAACCAATTAAAAATAAGAGAGAGAGAGAGCAAAAGAGAGGAGGGAGAGAGAGAGAGGGGGGAGAGAGAGAGCAAACAAGAGGGGAGAGAGAGCAAAAGAGAGGAGGGAGAAAGAGCAAACAAGAGGGGGAAAGAGAGCAAAAGACAGGGGGATAGAGACAGCAAAAGAGAGAGGAGAGAGAGAGCAAAAGTGGGGTGGGAGAGCAAAATAGAGGTGGGAGAGAGCGCAAAAGAGGGGAGAGAGAGCAAAAGAGGGGAGAGAGAGCAATAGAGAAGGTAAAGAGAGCAAAAGAGAAGGTAAAGAGAGCAAAAGAGAGGGGAGAGAGCGCAAAAGAAAGGGGAGAGAGAGCAAAAGAGAGGGGGAGAGAGCAAAAGAGAGGGGGTAAGAGAGCAAAAGAGAGGGAGAGAGTGAGCAAAAGAGAGGGAGAGAGATAGAGCAAAAGAGGAGGTGAGAGAGCAAAATAGGGGGAAGAGAGAGAGCAAAAAAGAGGGGAGAGAGAAAAAAAGAGCGGAGAGAGAGAACAAAAGAGAGGGGGGAGAGAAAGAGAGCAAAAGAGAGGGGGGGAGAGAAAGAGAGCAAAAGAGAGGGGAGAGAGAGAAAGAGAACAAAAGAGAGATGGTAAGAGAAAGAGCAAAAGAGGGGGAGAGAGAGCACAAAAAAGAGGGGGGAGAGAGAGAGCAAGGGGTGGGACCGTGGTACTTAAAAAAATTGGCCTGTGTACACGGGCTTTAGGACTAGTATATATATATTTGGTTCTCATTTTCTTTGATCTTTCATCTTCAGATTAACTAGGGTCAAACATCATTTTTATTACTTAATTGATTAACAAATGATGAATAATTTATACTTCACAAAATAGTAAATATTAAGATATATTTCTTGACACTAATACCAAATTCACAGATACATAATTTCAACATATAATACACAATATAATAAATAACACTTATATCTCCTAATAAGTGACCTAATAGCTCTGTAGTGCTCCTGCTCTCGCTGCCACAGGTCACTGAACCGATGGAGACATTGTCAGCGCTTCAATCTGATACCGGACATCAGACACTCACCTCATTCAGTGCATCATCTCATAGATGATATGGTCCCTATCTTCTTGAGCCATTACTCTGACTCCTCCAATCCTCCTGGGGAAGTATTGGTTCATACCATATACCAGGCACACCAATTCTCCATCAGTAAAAAAAAGGTGGATGCGCCATCATTGAAATTCAAAATCACTGTAAAATAATTATTAAGTGTGACACAACTATCCCAAGTATAGAGCAATGTGAAAATTAATCTTAATATTTTATTAATCATGTGTTCTTGACCATTTATATGGCATCCATACTGTCAATCTTTAAGCATATAATATTAGAATATAAAAATTAGTTATGTGTCACCAATGATACAAGTATAAAACAATCTGAATGCAGATTGAGTAAAATACGTATATTAAATTAATGTTGGCTAATTGGATTGATCACGTGACTGATTAAATAACAATAATAAGTTGATTAAAAAAACAAGATCGTGGTTATTTTCTCTGTTACAATTATATGAACATTTAATATTATATGCGTCACCAAAGACGGTCTTATGAATAGAATATCCTTTAAGAGTTTAATAACTGTGTAAACAAAGACTAGAGTATAACATTTTTTAATTATTCTTTGTATATTATATTGCTAATGGCTGATTGATGACGTCATGAGTAGTTAACTATAAAAAATGCATGAAAATGGAGTCTAATGTGTGTTATTTATTAAGCTTATATTTGTGTGAGAAAAATAGTATTCATTTCTGAATTTGTTGTTGCAACATTTTTGTTTTTGTTTCTTTGATTGTATATGGCGTCTGTGGAGACTGGTAAGACAAAATCTGGGTGCAATATACAATTCAATTTTGACCAGAACCGGGTTCTTGTAACCAAGGTTCTGGAGCACTATGATTTTATTTATGGTTCCAGAGCCCAGCAGACCTCTCTCTCCAGAAAAATGGTTGCATGAAATATACCAAAATGGGCCTCGATCAATACTTTGGGATGTCTTCTAAAAATATATATAGATACATGTCAAGGGATATTCATGTAAACATTGAGTATTTCTAAACTCAGGACAAAATTTAGAAACTATTTAGCATGCGTGTTTTTTGGTGATTGTAGATGTGTAACAGATTTTGGGGGTTCCATTTTTTCATCATATTTTATTAATATTTTATAGTAAATTATAAGATATGATAAAAATAATGGTGTCTTTAAAAAGTCTATTTAATGGTGAGAAAAACGGTATATAATATGTGTGGGTACAGTAATTGAGTAAGAGGAAAAACAGCTAAACACAAACACTGCAGAAATGTAAAAATAGCCTTGGTCCCAAACGAACAGAAAATGGAAAAGTGCTGTGGTTCTTAAGGGGTTAAACACTAATCAGCAAGTGCTACCTATGTGCTTGACAAAAAATGAAACGTCTCATAAGCTTACTTTTAAAAAAATATACCAAGATAACAAAGTACTATAGAAAATACACGATTTTTCAAAGTGTATTAAGATACTTTATTTTAATATGCATTATTCAGATAGGTAATGTTATCTTAAAGGCACAGTAAAGTCCCCAAAAAAATTCATGTTTCAAATAGGGCATGTAATTTTAAACAACTTTCACATTTACTTTTATCACCATTTTAGCTTTGTTCTCTTGGTATTCTTAGTTGAAAAATAAATCTAGGAAGGCTCATATGATAATTTGGTCCTTGAAGGCCGCATCTTGTCACATGCTTTTTTATTTACTTTTCACAACAGGGGAGAGCTAGTTAATGTAGGCCATATAGATAAAACTGTGATTACGCCCGTGGCTTGTGGAAGACACCACACTAATTGGCTAAAATGAAAGTCAATAGATAATAAATAAAATGTCATGTGATCAGGGGGATGTCAGAAGATGCTTAGATACAAGGTAATCACAGAGGTAAAAAGCATATTATTATAACTGTGTTGGTTATGCAAAACTGAGGAATGGGTAATAAAGGGATTATATATCTTTTTAAACAACAAATATTCTGGTGTTGACTGTCCATCTAAAATTCAAATCTCTCTATGAATCCTGATATTTTCATTTTGAATTTCAGATGCCATTAATGTTTCACTTTAATTTACGTGTGATTTCAATATTGTCATTTTAACTTTTCTTTAGATACCGGTCGGGAACGTGATATTGAAGAGGAGCTGTTTGTCTTCGGGCGATAAGAGCAACTATGGATGAGGATCAGGAGGAGTTCCTGGGAGAGACCCTGTCTCAGGAATCACAGGAACAGGAAATCTCCCAGGGAACATATGATCTAGTTGCTCTTGTCCCTGCTGTCACTACTGCACCGGATACCCCGGCTGCTCTGGGCCCTTGTGTCCCTGCTGCCCCTGGCCTTGCTGACCTCTTAATGAAGATGCTGCCATTAGAGAAATGTTGGTTCTGGGGAGGCAGTACAGGGTTGATCACCAGGAGCTGCATGGGGCATTAAGATTATATATCAAGCAACAGGGGCAGATATTGGAGAGGGGCATTCATTTAGATAGGGACAGATAAGAGTTAGGTAGGGCGAGATTGGCAATAGACAGGGAAAGATTAGCTTTAGAAAGGGAAAGAGATAGGGAGAGGTTAGGTTTTGATAGGGAGAGGTTAATAGTAGAGAGGGCCAGAGTAGCTATCGATCAGAGGGAGCTGAAACGTAGGGAGAGGGCAGACGAAGACAACAGGAATTTTAATCGAAATGTATTTATGTTGCTCCATGGAAGGTTCTCCGCAAGGGAGAGATCACATCCACAATCTCCCCCTGCCTCTAAGTGGACCAAACCCTAGAGCATTATTTACTTATTTATTTTTTATCTTTTTTCCCCATCTATATTTGTGTTTTTTATATTGCATTAAAAAATGCTTGTATTTATTTATTCTTTTTTATTTTAAGAATTTCAATGAATAAATAAGTTTCTAAATGTATTTGTTTGTTTTTATTTGATTTACATAATTCTTTTTTTTTTAAATACTTGTTGATAAAAATCAATGTATGTGCAAGATATACTTGGCTCAGTTTAGTAAAGGGACAGTCTAGTCCAAAATAAAATTTCATGATTGAGATAGGGCCTGTAATTTTAAACTATTTTCAAATTGAAATTTTAGCAACAATTCTGCTTTGTTCTCTTGGTATTCTTAGTTGAAAGCTTAACCTAGGAGGTTCATATGCTCATTTCTAAGCCCTCTCTCATGGCATTTTAACAATTGTTCACCACTAGAGGGTGTTAGTTCATGTGTGTCATATAGATAACATTGTGCTCATGCAATCTACACCTGAGGTTTTATTGTTAAACAGACTAGATATTTCAAAGTAAAAAACAACTATAAAGATTTGTACAGAATAGCACTCCTCACCATAGAATCTACTTGTATATATTAAGCTTCATATTAGTAGACACAGCAAATGTGATTAACTTACTTAGTGTACACACACTAGTTATGTAGTAAGACCCTATCGAGTAATACCCTATCAGGTAGGAACAAAAAGAGGATAAAATCAAACTTTATTAATTCAGGTTAAAATTTGGAAAATATAAAAAAACAATGGTTTCAAACAAGATAAATGGCACCTAAAAGGTACAGTACTGGGGGCTAGTCAATAACAGGGTGAATGGGTATAGGGCAACCTACCTCAGCCTTAGTAGGAGATCCAGATAATATCTGGCATATGATTGTATATCAGTGAATAGATGTTATTACAATAGTAAATATCAACTGTGTATCATTTAAGCTGGTAATAGGTTACAGATATGTATGAGTAACTGTAATAGCCGGTTCTCAATGGGAAATTATTGTGCTGAACAGATGTTAATTCAGTATTAAATGAAAGCTATAGTCAGCACAAATTATGGTTGATTGGCTAGTAATATTGTTCACATGTTTATCTGCCACAAAAGATATACTATTTAAATGGACAGCTGCGTATCTCACTGTTATTATAGGTTCAACTGCAACATCTATGTCTTAAGAAAAATCTCACTGTCATTATAGGTTAAGCAGCACCATCTGTTTGTTAAGTAGTATCACAATGTTATTATAAAGCAACCGTGATGTTGCCAAACATCTAACATATGATTATATGTCAGTCAGAGAGTAGCGTCTAAATAATAGTTATTTAACCACTGATAATCAACCAGATATGGTGGTGATAAATTGCAGAAAAGTTTGAGTAACTGCAGTAGCCGGTGAGTAATAAAAAATCATTATGCTTAGCAGATACTAGTTCAGTATTAAACGAAAGTTATAATCAGCATAAAATGTGATTTATTTAGCTTGCAACATTATTCCCACCTACATTTGCCACAAACGGTATAATATTTAAATATGATGCTGCATATCACATTATTATTATGGCATAGACTGTAACATCTATGTACAAGTTTGTATCACAGTAGCTAGGATGTGACTTGGGAACAGGTTAGATTATAACTGTTCTGCTTTTAGCGAATAATATCAGAATAATATAGAACAGATTAAGATCTAAAGAGTGCGTGGGTATAGAGCACTTTTGACAGTAATGTTTAGTGGACTATTATGTGTCCTAATACAAATGCTCTATTTAATTGTGGTTGCAGTGTACTAATATAATCACAGGATAATAATATACCTAAAGCTAAGAGTGGAAATGTCCATATATTTAACACGCTCTATGGCATTCAGTCCTATATTAGGATGTAACGGACAGACCCTAATTATTAGGCTACCTAGTTACTAAAAGGGAAGAAGTCTCCCTTTAGGCATTAGGTGCACATAATAGTATATTTGAGATAGACCATACATTTAAAAACCAGGATCCCAAAAGTCCTCCAACAAACTCTCAACATGTTTCGTAGTAAACGCTTTATCAAAGGCCCTTTGATAAAAGGTACGCTCAATAACAGATCATGCAGCAGTGTGTACCTCGTTGTAACATACCTCTTCCACTCTGTTGGGGCTGTTGACGGATGTGAACAGCCACAAAAGACAAGAATATCCAGAATCACCTGCGTAAAAGAAATAGAGCATTGATATTAGCAATCTGAATGAATAAAATCTATAATATACATATGTGAAAATTTATAAGAGATAATTAACTATTAGGATTCCCTCTGGCATTTGTCCCTCCTGGAAATGATCGTAGATGGCAGAATTCCGGAGGACGAAGAAATAGTAACTAGAACCAGACAACCCAGACTGGACGCTCATAATTCTTAACCTGGCATCACAGATGACCTGGATTTTCAACCAGTGGTTCTGCTTCCTGTCCCAGTATGGATCCTCTCTTCCATTGGGAGGCTGCACCAATATATGAGTGCAATCTATGGCCCTAAATACTCTTGTAAACCTAGCTAGATTATAAAACTGGAGCTTGACATCATGCCACTCCTCTGGTGTTTTTGGAAAATGGACATGATGGACTAGGCATTGGGGCAAGGCATTCAGGATAACCTTCAGATGACGGGAGAAGGTTGCCTGGTTCATACCTATGCCTAGACTTGTCACAGCCTGGAACGATCCAGTTGCCAAAAAATAGAGGACCGATAGTAACTTTACCATCCCAGGGCTCTAGTCGTTGCAGTTAGTGGTTTGAGAGAGTCCTTGATTTCGACATAGAGCCTCTCAATAGAAGCCCTATTGAGTCGAAATCGATGGATCACCTCTCGATCACTGAGGGCATGGAACCAATCCTAGGCAGGAAAACCCTTGGCACCCGCTGGCGTCTTTGATGCTCCACTCTGCAGCTATCATCACCCTTCTTGCTCTGCGTCTCCGTAATAAGAAAACAATCTCTAACATGCTCATCAATTTCATTGCAAATTAATCAGGAAATGAAGTGTGTGTCTATTGAAACACTTTTTTATAATGCAAAGTTCTCCAGCTGTAAATGATTGCAGTAATTGATTGAATAACTTATACGTCACACATTACATAACAGACAAATTAATGATGGGGTTTCTGAATTTTTGCATCATTATATGAGCACAAAGTGGTTTTTAAAAAGGTAACATGTATGGAAGCACCTCCCAGATGATAAGTTCATCTGCTGAAAAATGTATGGAAGCACCTCCCACATGACAAGTTAAATTGCTGAAAACCAGCTGTGGACGCTTGATACTGATTGAGGAAATTAACTGAATTACTTCTGCGACACACATTACATAACATGGCAGGTTTTCTGGGGTTTTTTTCATGGATGCATCATTATACGAGCACAAAGTTGTTGTTTAAATGGTAATATGTATGGAAGCACCTTCCAGATGACAAGTTCACCAGCTGTAAATGTATGGAAGCACCTCCCAGATGACAAGTTCACCAGCTGTAAATGCAGGTGTATGTTTGCTAGTGATTGTGCTAATAACTTAATTACTTATGTGCCACACATGAACATTTAAATATAGATAAATTCATGACTCTGGTTTTCTGTTTTTGTATGGCAGCGTCGTGGAGGCTTAAAAGGTTAGACAGTGATTATGGCGTTTTTAGACTCCAATATGAAAGAACAATGTGGTGTACTAACATTGCCAAACATGACTTATAAAGAGAATGCAATTCTTTGCATGTATTTTTGTATTGAATAGTTTAAATTTTTTTGCTATCCTTTGTGCAGGGGCATATTATGGCCTAGGCCAACAAGGCCGGTGCCTAGGGCAGCAGATTTGGGAGGGGCAGCACATATGTCCTATCCTCTCTCTCTAAAAGCCAGCACACAGTACAGTGAGCGATAAAGTGCACGCTTTTACAGAGAAGGCACATGAGCTGATTAAGGTCGCTCTTTATAGGCAGTGTTCCTTTAAACCGTTGCTTCATTTAGAGCAGCCGATAATTTTGCAGTGGAAGCGTTCATGGTGAGAAACTTGCCCGGGAATATGCTTACAAGGTGAGGCTGGAGGAGAAGACCTTGTGCCAATATGCTGCCTCCCCTTGTCACCTGTGGTGGGTCTGCAAGCACAGTGCTTATTGCAGGTCTTAGCAGCTAACAGACTGGATGCGTCTGTGCACTGCTTAGATCCGCTTGTGATGTCTAATCATAAACTCTCAGTGCTAATGTATGTTAGCTACTAATAGCTAGCTTTCTCTGCATTCATGAACCCACAGAGTAAATAGTAAACGGACACTTAAAAAGTTTCATTACTTGAATAAAGGTAATTACTGTATGTTGTTGCATGTGAAGGGCAGTGATTGTTTCAAAGTGTATTCTTCTTTCCCTTCCTCTCTCCCTTCTTTCCCTTTCTCCCTCCTTTAACTCCCTCCCTCCCTCAACTTCCTTCCTTCTTTCTCTCCCTTACTTCTTTCTCTCAACTCCCTCCCTTGCTCCCTTCTTTCACTCCTTTCTTTCCCTCATCACTTTTCTCTTCTCTATCTCTCTCCCTCCCTTCCTGCTTTCCTTCCCCTCCCTTTTTCCCCTCCCATTTTTTTATCTCCCTTCTCTCAGTGAGAAAATGGTATGAGATGCAGGCAATTCAACCCACCAGTATGCAAGTGTCTTGCTAGCCCATTTTCTTTTGAATTATTATGAAAAAACAAACAAAACAAAAACATTTTAAACACTGACCCAAAAAAATATTAAGTGGGGAAAAAGGCCTAAAACCTTTGGGGGGGGGAGCAGAATTTTGAGTGCCTAGGGCAGCACAAAACATAAATATGCCACTGCCTTTGCGGGAAGGAAAATGCCATTTTAAACACATTTGCATGTATTTTTGTATGGAATAGTTTTCATTGTTTTGCTATCCTTTGTGGGAAAATATTTGCTGAGTGTATTGAAGAATAATGTGGTGTATTAACAATGCCAAACATGACAGAAAGAGAATTCAATTTTAAGCACATTTGCATAGAATATTTGTCATTCTCTTGCTATCCTTTGTGGGAAGGAAAATACAATTTTAAACACATTTGCATGTATTTTTGTATTGAATAGTTTTCATTGTTTTGCTATCCTTTGTGGGAAGGAAAATGCAATTTTAAACACATTTGCATGTATTTTTGTATGGAATAGTTTTCATTCTCTTGCTATCCTTTGTGGGAAAATATTTGCTGAGTGTATTGAAGAATAATGTGGTGTATTAACAATGCCAAACATGACAGAAAGAGAATTCAATTTTAAGCACATTTGCATAGAATATTTGTCATTCTCTTGCTATCCTTTGTGGGAAGGAAAATACAATTTTAAACACATTTGCATGTATTTTTGTATTGAATAGTTTTCATTGTTTTGCTATCCTTTGTGGGAAGGAAAATGCAATTTTAAACACATTTGCATGTATTTTTGTATGGAATAGTTTTCATTCTCTTGCTATCCTTTGTGGGAAGGAAAATGCAATTTTAAACACATTTCCATGTATTTTTGTATGCAATATTTTTAATTCTCTTACTATCCTTTGTGGGAAAATATTTGCTGAGTGTATTGAAGAATAATGTGGTGTATTAACATTGCCAATAGCCCTTAAATTGGTAATTTGTAGGGCATTGCCCTTAAGCAATCAGCTCTTTTAGGAAAAAACCCACTAACCCCTCTAACATTACACCCCACCCTCCAAACTAAAAAAAAACTAACTAAAAAAACCTAAATTGGATGGACTTTACCCTTAAAAGGGAATTCTGCTGCCCAATCCCCTCCTAAAAACAAACAAAAAACTAACACCAACCCCATAAAGGTTCTCACCGATGATGATGATAGGGGCGATCCATCATCTTAATCCAGACGGCGGTGCATCTTCATCCAAGAGACAGTCCATCTTCATCCTGGCGGCGGTGGCCGCGGCAGTGGTCCTCCTCTTGCGAGCTTTAACACAAGGGTCCTCTTCATTTGGTCTTCAGTCGTACACTGAATAGTGAATGCTAAGTACCCCTTTTATATAGGGTTACCCTTGCATTCCTATTGGCTGATTTAAATCTTCATATTCAAATCAGCCAATAGAATGAAAGGATAAAGCTTTCAGTCTATTGGCTGATTTGAATTTGAAGATTCAAACTAGCAGTGTCTAACTGTGAAAAACTGTAAAAATGCACTGAGATAAGAGGCGGCCTTCAAGGGCTTAGAAATTTGCCATGAGCCTACCTAGGTTTAGCTTTCAAAAAAAATGACCAAGAGAACAAAGCAAATTTGATGATAAAAGTCAATTGGAAAGTTATTTAAAATTGCATGCCTTACCTGAAGTTTAATTTTGACTTGACTGTCCCTTTTAATGAGAGACATCTACTTTGAAAATCTGCTATATCTTTGCTATCAATTTGCTTGAATAACGGCTAGATTACCAGTTTTGCTTTATGAGCGGCTCGGTGCTAACTTGCAAGTTATTTTCACCGCTCACCTCCCTATAGCGTTGCCATAACAGGTTTTCATAAACCCGGCGTTAGCAGGCAATATTGCAGCATTGAGCAAAATTGAGCTCCATACCGCACTCAAATACACCGCTGCTTTGAGCTGGTTTTACGTGCTCATGCACGATTTCCTCATAGACATCAATGGGGAGGGCCGGCTAAAAAAAAGCCTAACACCTGCAATAAAGGAGCGTAAAGCTCTGTAATGCAGCCCCATTGATTCCTATGTGGAAAGAAAATGTATGTTTACACCTAACACCCTAACATAAACCCTGAGTCTAAACACCCCTAATCTGCTTTCCCCGACATCGCTAACAACTACATTATACTTATTAACCCCTAATCTGCTGCCCCCGACATCGCCAACACCTACCTATACTTATCAACCCCTAATCTGCCACCCCCAATGTCGCCGTCACCTACATTACACTTATTAACCCCTAATCTGCCGCCCCCGACATTGGTGACGCCTGCCTACATTTATTAACCCCTAATCTGCCGCCCCCAATGTCGTCGCTACCTACCTACACTTATTAACCCCTAATCTTCCGCCCCCAACGTCGCCGCCACTATACTAAAGTTATTAACCCTAACCCTAAGTCTAACCCTAACACCCACTAACATTAATATAATTAAAATAAATCTAAACAAAAATTACTATTATTACCTAAATAATTCCTATTTAAAACTAAATACTTACCTGTAAAATAAAACCTAAGCTAGCTACAATATAACTAATAGTTACATTGTAGTTATCTTAGGTTTTATTTTTATTTCACAGGCAAGTTTGTATTTATTTTAACTAGGTAGACTAGTTATTAAATAGTTATTAACTATTTACTAGCTACCTAGCTAAAATAAATACAAATTTACCTGTAAAATAAAACCTAACCTGAATTACACTAACACCTAACTTTACACTACAATTAAATACATTACATTAATTAAATACAATTAACTAAATTTAAACAAAAAAACACTAAATTAAACAATATAAAAAAGAAATTATCAAATATTTAAACTAATTACACCTAATCTAATAGCCCTATCAAAATAAAAAAAGCCCCCCCCAAAATAAAAAAACCCTAGCCTAAACTAAACTGCCAATAGCCCATAAAAAGGCCTTTTGTGGGGCATTGCCCCAAAGAAATCAGCTCTTTTTATACAAACAACCCCCAACAGTAAAACCCACCACCCACACAACCAAACCCCCCAAATAAAACCTATCTAAAAAACCTAAGTTCCCCATTGCCCTCAAAAGGGCATTTTGATGGGCATTGCCCTTATAAGGGCATTTAGCTCTTTTTCTGCCCAAACCCTAATCTAAAAATTAAACCCACCCAATAAACCCTTAAAAAAAAACCTAACACTAACCCCCGAAAAACCACTTACAGTTTTTGAAGACCGGACATCCATCCTCAACGAAGTGGCAGAAGTCTTCATCCAAGCAGCAAGAAGTCCTCAACGAAGCCGGGAGAAGTCTTCATCCAAGCGGGCCGAAGTCTTCATCCAAACCGGCAGAAGTCTTCATCCAGACGGCATCTTCTATCTGCTTCCATCCGGCGCGGAGCGGCTTCATTTTCAAGTCATCCGGCACAGAGCATCCTCTTCTTTCCACGGCAACTGAAGAATGACGGTTCCTTTAAGGGACGTCATCGAAGATGGCGTCCCTTGAATTCCGATTGGCTGATAGAATTCTATCAGCCAATCGGAATTAAAGGTGAAAAAATCCTATTGGCTGATGCAATCAGCCAATAGGATTGAGCTTGCATTCTATTGGCTGTTCCAATCAGCCAATAGAATGCAAGCTCAATCCTATTGGCTGATTGGATCAGTCAACACAGTAGACCAGGACCAGTCAACACAGTAGATTTGCATAATCAACAAATGCAAGATAACAAGACAATGCAATAGTACTTAGTCTGAACTTCAAATGAGTAGTAGATTTTTTTTCTGACAATTTTAAAAGTTATGTCTTTTTCTACTCCCCCTGTACCTTGTGACAACCATCAGCCAATCACAAATGCATACACACTTATTCTTGCACATGCTCAGTAGGAGCTGGTGATTCAAAAAGTTTAAATATAAAAAGACTGTGCATATTTTGTTAATGGAAGTAAATTGGAAAGTTGTTTAAAATGGCATGCTCTATCTGAATCATGATAGTATCATTTTGATTGAGTGTCCCTTTAATAGTAGGTTTTATTTAGATTTATTTTAATTACATTAAAGTTAGGGGGTGTTAGGGTTAGACTTAGCGTTAGGTTTAGGGGTTAATAACTTTAGTATAGTGGCAGCAATTTTGGGGGCAACAGATTAGGGGTTAATAACAGTAATGTAGGTTGTGGGGATGTTAGGGACAGCAGATTAGGGGTTAATAATATTTAACTAGTGTTTGCGATGCGGGAGTACGGCGGTTTAGGGGTTAATATGTTTATTATAGTGGCGGCGATTTCCAGAGCGTGAGATTAGGGGTTAATAATTTTATTTTAGTGTTTGCGATGCGGGAGGGCCTCAGTTTAGGGGTTAATAGATAGTTTATGGGTGTTAGTGTACTTTTTAGCACTTTAGTTATGAGTTTTATGTTATGGCTTTGTAACATTAAACCTATAACTACTGACTTTCAGTTTACGGTATGGATCTTGACGGCATAGAGCCTCCCAGGCAGACTCCTAATACCGGCGCAAAGGAAGTCCCATTAAAAAAGGACTTTTTGAAAGCTGCGGTAGTTACGTTGCGTTCCGGCCAAAAAAGTGTGCTGTGCAGCTAAAGCTGCAAGACTCGTAATTCCAGCGGTAGTGAAAAAAGAGCCTTAGCGCTGCTTTTTCACTCATACCGCAAAACTCGTAATGTAGCCGTATGGTTTTATTTTTATTTCACAGTTAAGTTTGTATTTATTTTAACTAGATAGACTAGTTACTAAATAGTTATTAACTATTTTTTAGCTACCTGGCTAAAATAAATACAAATTTACCTGTAAAATAAAACCTAACCTGAGTTACACTAACACCTAACCTTACACTACAATTAAATACATTACATTAATTAAATACAATTAACTAAATTACAAAAAAAAAACCCACTAAATTACACAAAATAAAAAAGAAATTATCAAATATTTAAACTAATCACACCTAATCTAATAACCCTATCAAAATAAAAAAGCCCCCCCCAAAATAAAAATAAATAAACCCTAGCCTAAACTAAACTGCCAATGGCCCTTAAAAGGCAATGTGGTGATGTTAGGGACAGCAGATTAGGGGTTAATAATATTTAACTAGTGTTTGTGATGCGGGAGTACGGCGGTTTAGGGGTTAATATGTTTATTATAGTGGTGGCGATATCCGGAGCGGCAGATTAGGGGTTAATAATTTTATTTCAGTGTTTGCGATGCGGGAGGTCCTCGGTTTAGGGGTTAATAGGTAGTTTATGGGTGTTAGTGTATTTTTTAGCACTTTAGTTATGAGTTTTATGTTACAGCTTTGTAGTATAAAAGCCATAACTACTGACTTTCAGTTTACGGTACGAATCTTGACGGTATTGGCTGTACCGCTCTCTTTTTGGCCTCCCAGGCAAACTCGTAATACCGGTGCTGTGGAAGTCCCATTGAAAAAGGACTTTTTGAAAGCTGTGGTAGTTACGTTGCGTTACGGCCAAAAAGTGTGCGGTACAGATATACCTGCAAGAGTCGTAATACCAGCGGTAGTGAAAAAGAGCCATAACGCTGCTTTTTCACTCATTACGCAAAACTCGTAATCTAGCCGTATGTTATGAATGTTTTTGGAAATATTTTGCTTTGGATTTTGTGTTAAAATAGTAATAAAATAAAAATTATACACAATACAGCAATCTCAACTGAAAGTCCTGTCATGCCTACTTCATAGTTATTATTTAACCATTTAAGGGCCAGATTAAAAGTGGAGCACAAAATTGTGCTTTTGTGAGTGTGATATTTGCGCTCCACTCGTAATACCAGCACACACAATTGTGCGCTGGTTTTTGAAGAGGTAGCGTTCGCATTGCATGGAAGCTTTGCATGGATGCATGAGAAGTAGCACAGCAAAGGGTTAAGTCGTGCAGCCATGAGCAGCATATATAAATATATATGTATATGAATATATAAATATATATTTTTGTGTTAATATGTATATTTACACATATTAACACATAAATAGATATGTGTATAAGCATATACATATATATTTATAGTGAAGACACAATTACCCATCAACTGCAATGTAAAGGCACTTTTAACTCCTAAAAACTGCCTAGTGCAGTAGTTTATTTATTGCGCACCAGCAAACGGACAAATTTGCTGTTTTCGGGTGCGCAATAAATTAGCGCTCTACTTGTAATCTAGTCCTAAATCTGTAAAATATTAAAACTCATATTTAAATTAATACGATGAGAGACTTCAAACTTTTTCCAAAGACACAAGAATATTATAATAGAAAAAAAAATACAATCTAACGGCTAGATTACGAGTTTTGTGTTATGAGTGAAAAAGAAGCGTTATGGCTCTTTTTCACTACCGCTGGTATTCCGAGCTTTGCAAGTATAGGTGTACCACACACTTTTTTGGCCGTAACGCAACTACCGCAGCTTTTAAAAAGTCCTTTTTCAATGGGACTTCCATAGCTCCGGTATTACGAGTTTGCCTGGGAGGCCAAAAAGTGAGCGGTACAGCCAATACCGTCAAGATTCGTACCGTAAACTGAAAGTCAGTAGTTATGGCTTTTATGCTACAAAGTCGTAACATAAAACTCATAACTAAAGTGCTAAAAAGTAAACTAACACCCATAAACTACCTATTAACCCCTAAACTGAGGCCCTCCCGCATTGCAAACACTAAAATACAATTATTAACCCCTTATCTGCCGCTGCGGACATCGCCACCACTATAATAAACATATTAATCCCTAAACCACCGTACCCCCGCATCGCAAACACTAGTTAAATATTATTAACCCCTAATCTGCTGTCCCTAACATCGCCACATTGCCTTTTAAGGTCCATTGGCAGTTTAGTTTAGGCTAGGGTTTTTTTTTATTTTGGGGGGGGCTTTTTTATTTTGATAGGGCTATTAGATTAGGTGTAATTAGTTTAAATATTTGATCATTTATTTTTTATTTTGTGTAATTTAGTGTTTGGTTTTTTTGTAATTTAGTTAATTTTATTTAATTAATGTAATTTATTTAATTCTAGTGTAGGTTAGGTGTTAGTGTAACTCAGGTTAGGTTTTATTTTACAGGTAAATTTGTATTTATTTTAGCTAGGTAGCTAGTAAATAGTTAATAACTATTTAGTAACTAGTCTATCTAGTTAAAATAAATACAAACTTAGCCGTGAAATAAAAATAAAACCTAAGATAGATACAATGTAACTATTAGTTATATTGTAGCTAGGTAGCTATCTTAGGGTTTATTTTATAGGTAGGTATTTAGTTCTAACTAGGAATTATTTAGGTATTAATTGTAATTTTTATTTAGACTTATTTTAATTATATTAAAGTTAGTGGGTGTTAGGGTTAGGGGTTAATAACTTTAGTATTGTTGGCGGCGATGTTGGGGGCGGAAGATTAGGGGTTAATAAGTGTAGGTAGGTAGTGACGACATTGGGGGCGGCAGATTAGGGGTTAATAAGTGTAGGTAGCGACGACATTGGGGGTGGCAGATTAGGGGTTAATAAATGTAGGCAGGCGTGGGCGATGTCGGGCGGTAGATTAGGGGTTAATAAGTGTAATGTAGGTGGCGGCGACATTGGGGGCGGCAGATTAGGGGTTAATAAGTGTAGGTTGGTGTCGGTGATGTCGGGGGCGGCAGAATAGGGTTTAATAACTATAATGTAGGTGTCGGGGATGTCGGGGGAAGCAGATTAGGGGTGTTTAGACTCTGGGTTATGTTAGGGTGTTAGGTGTAAACATACATTTTCTTTCCCCATAGGAATCAATGGGGCTGCGTTACGGAGTTTTACGCTCCTTTATTGCAGGTGTTAGGCTTTTTTTTAGTTGGCTCTCCCCATTGATGTCTATGGGGAAATCGTGCACGAGCACGTCAAACCAGCTCAAAGCAGCTCTGGTATTTGAGTGCGGTATGGAGCTCAATTTTGCTCAACGCTGCATGCCTGCTAACGCCGGGTTTTTGCAAACCTGTAATAGTAGCGCTATAGGGAGGTGAGCGGTGGAAATAACTTGCAAGTTAGCACCGAGCCGCTCATAACGCAAAACTCGTAATATAGCCGTAAGTCATTTAAAACAAAAAAATCCCACTGTGTATTAAGAAAAAAAATATTCTAAAGCAAAGAATAAAAATCAGATTGGGAAACGCAAATTAGTAATGATAAAATGCTTATTTGCATTTATATTTGAATTAAGGTTTTTGGATGGGCAGTTTACCATGTTTATACACATTTTGTCTTTCCTTAATATGTAAGTGCTGGTGTGCGTAACTGTGCTATTTAATGAGGGCAGATGCCAAACCACTTGTACTAATAGCAAGATAAAGTTTGTCACTGCTGGACCTGACCTTTCTTCACACTTCTTGTGCTGTGAAGTTGTTAACTTCATCTCAGTGATATGAGCAAGACATGTCTGCGATAAAGATAAATCTGTAGGACACCTTTTTCACTACAAACTCTCTGGGTAATAACTGTCATCAGGACCATTGGTTGGTGTTAAAATAATGTCTTCAAAACAGTATGATATGATACATTTTCTCTCCTTTATGAAATCTCATCATATCTTCTAGTAATAAAACTGGGCGCTGCTCAATGGTCCTCCACATGTCTTTTGTAGTTATTGTTCGACTTTAAATGGCTTTCTCACTTAACCCATCAGCTACCAGAACATCACAGTTTGATGTCTGTAGTTTACCAGCAAGAATAGTAAACACAAGGCTATAAACAATAAATTCATATTCAAAACAAACACAACAGATTTTAAACAATTCTGCTCTTTAATCACACACACACATTACTGGTCAAATAATTAAATATTAAGGGCCAGATTACGTATGGCACGCTAACAGTTGTGCGCAAACGATATCAGCTTTTTCGCAGCTGTTATTCATATAATTATAAATAAATAGAACATATTCTTCTATTTGAAGAACATTGGAATGTGAAATATTAATATTTTCATGTCGGATAGCGCACATGAGAAAATGCGATAGGGTGTTTTCACGCTCCATTGACGTTTATTGGAGAATACGTTAAAGCAGTCGCAATATTAGTTCAGCTTTTTTTGTGCCGGGTTAGTGCATGAGTGAAAACGTTTTACTTTTAACTTGCAATACGAGCGCTACCAGATGCAAGCAAAAAGCTTACTTCTAGAGAAGTTAATGTAACCCCAAATAGGTAGACATATATTTACATACTCTTCAAATAATAATACTTGCCACTTACTGAAATGTTTTAGAAGGAACAATATGCATAACATAAAATATTAAAAATTCTTTTATGCAGGGACTAGTAAAATTATATTGTGTAGTTCTGACTTATCAATAACTCCTGCCACTCCCCAAATTCAACATTTAATGAAACACTGTCTGCTAGACACAAAGGATGAAGCATTTCCAAAGTGCAAACATCCCTTATCATGGCCAAAATTCTATTTGTGTCATATGTAATTTCCCAAATGGAATGCTTCAACCTTCTTTTTACCAACATCAATCTTACTGGTCTCAAATATTCAGTTCAATTCTACTGACATACTACTTGCTGTTCCAATTTTTACCCATTCTCCAGATATCTTTATTAAACCATACTTGTTAGGGGGATTAGATTAGGTGTAATTAGTTTAATAATCTTGTAATTTGTTTATTATTTTCTGTAATTTAGTGGGGGGGTTTTGTGCTTTAGATAGTTTAATTTAATTGTATTTAATTGTATTTAATTTAGGGAAATAATTTAATTGCAGTGTAGTGTTAGGTGTAATTGTAATTTAGCTTAGGTTTTATTTTACAGGTACTTTTGTATTTATTTTAGCTAGGTGGTTATTAAATTGTTATTAACTATTTAATAACTATTGTACCTAGTTACAATAAATACAAACTTGTGTGTAAAATAAAAATAAACCCTAAGCTAGCTACAATGTAACTATTAGTTATATTGTAGCTAGCTTAGGGTTTATTTTACAGGTAAGTATTTAGTTTTAAATATGAACAATTTAGTAAATTATAGTAATTTTATTTAGATTTCTTTTTTTTTTTTTTTTTCAAAAGAGCTTTATTGAAAAGAAAGAGAAAACAACAGATAACAATAAGTTGCTAAGTACATGTGCAGAAAAAAAAGAAAAACAATAAAATAAGAATACATACAAATATGTCACATCTGCTATGGATTAATATCTGCTGGATTCTCCATCCTTGAGCATAAACAAGTAGCCCCCCACCACTCAGGTTGGGAGGACCAGAGCAAATAAAATTTTACAGAACATTTTCTTTTTGTAGAGGTCCTATATAGGAAATAAAGGCCATCGAGGGAGGGGAAAAGCGGTGGACCAGAGAGTAACCTAGGTACCCGTGACTCATGGGATTCCTAGATCGTGTAGAAAGAAGAAAGAAAGGGAGGGAGAGAGAGAGAGAGAGAGAGAGAGAAGAGAAAAAAAATGGGAAGGGATTGGAGGGTGAGGGGAAGGGTGTAACCATTGTTGCAGTATCACAAATGTTCTATAATTATATGGATCTGTGCCAAAGGGCTAAAACAATCTCATACTTATCCAATTTATGATTCTTTAGATAAAAATACCTTTCCATAAGAAGCATCTCCTCCACCTGTAAATACCAGTCACCTATTGTAGGGGGACTTTGTGATTTCCATTTTTTGGGTATTAATTTCTTGGCGCTGGTTATCATGATTAACATTAGGGCAAGATGGGCCTGGCTTTGAGCCTTTGGTAACTCTAAAAAGAGTAAGAACTCAGGAGAATTCTGGATTGAAATGTTTAGAACCTCAAATATTTTAGTCCTAACCGCTTTCCAATAGAGCTCGATTGCCAGGCATGACCACCATATGTGTATTAAGGAGCCGTGACCGCCGCAGCCCCTCCAGCACGAGGGGCTGACAGCCGGGAATATCTTGTTTAGCCTTGTGGGGGTTAAGTACCACCTGCTCATAAATTTTATTTAAGTCTCTTGTATGGTTGCGGAGACAGAGGATCTCTTAACCAGTCTAAATGCCTTAATCCAGGACTCAGAGTCAGAATCTGATCCCAGGTCCTCATTCCATTTCTTTACATAGGATGGGAGGGAATCTGTCCCCTGCTGAACCATCAGTCTGTACAACAGAGAGATCAGGTGCCGCGGCACTTTCTCCGCTACACACAGCCTCTCGAAGGGGGTGAGTGTCCTTCCCAGATCTTGTTTGTGTTTATGTCTGGTGATAAAATGTAACAACTGGCTGTAGTGCAGCCAAGAGGCAAATAGCAGAGGCTGCATTTCTTGAAGTGCGGTTTTTGGGATGACCTTTCCGTCGACAATAGCTCCAGATATGGAACCTGTCTTCATTTTATAGGGTTTAATTCTGTTGTGACCCATCTTATAGTACGGAAGCTCAGGGTGTTCAAAAATTGGTGTTAGTGGGGAGTGTAGTGTGGAAATATGTGTAGTCGTAGCTACAGTTGCGTCCCAGTTAATAAAGATTTCCTCCGTTAGATGATATTGCGAGACCTTTTTAGGTCGCTGATAGGAAGGGAGCCATGCTAGTGAGCTCATGTTATGTATCTTAAAGATCTGTCTATCTAGAGTGATCCAAGCTTTATGTTCAGAGTTCTGAGCCCATTCAACCACTCTCTGAAGGCCGATCGCTCTTTTATAAGATGAGAGTTCTGGTAAGCCCAGCCCTCCCTTATCCCTTGGGAGATACATAGTGCGTTTTGGGATCCTAGGCCTGGTATTAGCCCAAATGAACTGCTCAACTATTCTCTGCATCTGATTTAAGTACCCCCTGGGAAGTGCAATCGGTAGGGTTTGAAGAAGATATAGAATTCGGGGCAAGATATTCATCTTCACAACCCCTATTCTTCCCAGCCAAGATATACATTTATTCCTCCAAGAGGAAAGATCAGCAACAATAGCACTTCTCAGTGGTATATAGTTGTATTTGAAAAGGTCAGCCGGGTTGGATGTCAAGTTTATACCGAGGTATTTTATGCTGTTATTTGCTAAAGGGAGCTCATAATTTCAGCACAGTTTTTGTATAATTCGTGAATCTGTATTAATATTAAGCAGCTCAGATTTATTTAAATTGAGCAAAAAATTTGAAGCACTGCCATACTCTTTAATTTCATTCAGGAGCTCAGGGATGGAGACTGCTGCGTTCGTCAGGGTATATAGGACATCGTCCGCGTATAACGCCTGTTTGTATTCTGATATACCTACTTTGATGCCCGTGATAAGTGGATTAGAGCGGACTTTATGGGCCAAAACTTCTATTGACAATGCGAACAGCAATGGTGACAGAGGTCAACCCTGTCTAGTGCCATTGCTGATGTCAAATGTATTCGATAAAGTACCATTAACCCTAATTTTCGCGTTGGGGTTCGAATATAAAGCAAAGACCGAGTGTAGGAATGTTTGTCCAAACCCCATTTTCTCCATGAACCGACGCAGAAAAAGCCAGCTAACCCTATCAAAGGCCTTCTCTGCGTCGGTGGAGAGGAGCACCGATGGGATATCTTTAATCCTGGTATGATTGATCAATTGTGCCACCTTGATTGTGTTGTCCCTGGCCTCACGTCCAGGGACAAAACCTACCTGGTCATTGCCGATAAGCTCAGGTAAATATTTATTTATTCTAATCGCTAGAATCTTTGCTAGCAGCTTCATGTCCGTATTTATTAGAGAGATGGGTCTAAAATGACCAGGGGAATCTGCAGCCCTACCTGGTTTAGGCAGGACTGTTACATGAGCTTCCAATAGTTCCCGGGACAATTTGGGGTTATCCCGGAGGCCATTAAACAGATCCAAAAGGGGGTTTAATAATACAGCTTTAAATTTTTTATAATATGTTGAGGGGAACCCGTCTGGGCCTGGGCTTTTGCCTCCGGGGCAATTTTTTATTGCATCGAGAAGCTCTTCTGATGTTATTGGAGAGTCTAGAAACTCTGACGCTTCCTTAGTTAGGGTGGGGAGATCAAGGTCCCCCAAATAGGAGTTGAGAAAAGACTCTTGCGGTGAGGTTTCGTCTGCAGAGGAAATTGTTGCGGGCTTATCATGTATATTATATAGGGCATGATAGTATCTATGGAACTCAGATGCAATTTGGGTACTACTGTGTAAATTACGCCCGTCCGACGATTTGATGTAGTGTATATAAGATTGGAGTCGTCGTTTTTTAAGAGTCCTGGCTAAAATTTTACCCGGCTTGTTTCCCCCCTCATAGTAATGTTGCTTTAGATGAAGGGCCATTTTTTGGTGAGCTTCATTTAAGTGTTTTCTAAATTCTAGTTTTACCTCTTTTAATTGATTGTTAGTGTCGTTACATGAGGGATCTGCTTTATGCTTTTTCTCCAGTAGACCTATCTTAGCCTGTAGATCACTATATTTAGCTCTATACTGTTTATTGAGGAATGCCTTATGTTTTATTAGGGATCCTCTGATAACCGCCTTGTGCGCCTCCCAGATTGTAGTCTTAGATGATGTAGGGTATGTATTAAAGTTAAAATATTCCTGCAGAGTTTTGTTGATATCAGTAAGGATTAGGGGGTTATCTAACATAGTTTCATCCAGTCTCCATGTTTGCTGTGTAATAGGAATATCTGGCCAAAGTATTGAACATGTAACTGGGGCATGATCAGAGCATGTTATGTGTCCTATGTTGCTATGATGGGTGATCGAGAGGCCGCAGGAGTCGGTGTAGATGTAATCTATTCTGGAGTAACTATTGTGGGGTACCGAATAGAAAGAATAATCCCTAGAGGTAGGGTGAAGTGTGCGCCAAACATCATGTAAAGTTGCTTTTTTTAATGTGTCATTTACCTGATCAATCGTGGAAGAGGGTGTGCATGTGGTTCCTCGAGAGGTGTCCACTAAGGGGTTGGAAACTAGGTTAAAATCCCCTGCTAAATATGTAATTCCTCTTGAGTGTTCCAGTAGTATGTCAGAGATCTTAGACATAAAGGACTCTTGGCCTTGGCTAGGCGAGTAGATAGATGCTAGTGTAATGTAGTGTCCATATAGTGTACCCACAACAATGATATATCTCCCTTCTGGGTCTCTCTCAGTATGAGTCGTGATGAATGGAATTGATCTGTGGAATAGGACACCCACCCCTCCTTTCTTACTCTGACCTGAAGCAAAATAAGCAATAGGGAATTGGGAGTTATGCCATTTATGCTCTTTACCCTTTTTGTAGTGTGTTTCTTGTACGAGGATTATGTGGCTATGGGATTTGTTTAGTTCTTTAAATGCTATAGAGCGCTTGCCAGGATTGTTCAACCCTTTAGCATTGATAGTGGTAAGGTTAATGGAGTGGTCTCCAAATTTGCTAGTTTTGGACTGCATTATCTTAGCTTGAAAGGGGAGCGGAATGGGGAGGAAGAGAAAAAAAAAAACAAAAAAAAAACAGGGAAATTCACAGAAAGATAAACGCGAACAGAGAACAAAGAAGATATAATATAAGAGAAAAATAGAAATAAAAGTAGACAGTTGTTTACGAGAAAAATCTAGACTAGCTAGAGAACAGCACTATCCCTCCTGTCCTATACAGGCTGGAAAAATAAAGTGAAAGAAAAAGTACAGGGAAAAAGCCCCGTAACTGACGTAAGTTATAAAATTATTAACATATTAGTAACACATTTAAAACTGTAACGTATCTTAACTTTGCGGCATCTATCGGGTTCTTACAGGAGCTGAGGGCGAAAATAGCAATTTATCTTGTATCTTAATGTAGACCATTTGGGCGCTGGTGAAGAGGGTGGCTAGAGGGTAAACATACCTCTAATGGGGATCTATTTCTGTTGACTATCAATATGCATAAGTTGCAGATGTAAGTGCCAGTAATATAGGTCAATTTGAGTATGGGAGTCAGGGACATTACCAGGGCTAGAGGATTATCATCTGTCTTATTTCCTATTTAATGGGTTTGGGATTTTATTCATAACAGAAAAAGTCTAAAATCCATAATTTTACCCTTTTTTGTAATAGTACACTTTCTGAGGCAATGGTTCATTAATTAGTAGTATAGGGCGTCTAATTTATCCGATCCCCCTTTATCGGCTATAAAGATTTATCTAACATTATGTGTCATGGCGAAAACAACTCCTCTCTAAGGGGGTAATTATAGATGACAATATGTCAGCTCTTTATCTCATCAGTGCGTAACCTTGTATATCAAACATTAGTCTATAGGGGAACTTTATGGGGGGCGTTTCGGGAGTATATCAATAATATCGCCTAGATGAGATAATCCCTCCCCTCTATATCAACATTTGCCAGGTACTGTCTTCGCTTAATGTATTAAAGGAGATAGCTCATGACACATCATTACTATACCTCAGATTCCCATCACCTGTAAAAGAAACAAGTTGCCACAAAAACACCATTCATAGAACAAAGGTTAAATGGAGCCAACCTATAAACATCAATGTATAGTGGTTCTGTAATATAAATACTCATCAATATACTGACATTTCCTCTCCTGTGATCTGTTCCCGCCCCTCTATCACAACTATTACTATACATTGTCAAACCTTAAGGCAATAAGGGATATATCCAGTAATAAATCTATACAGTAATACCCACTACCAAGACCCAACAGTAATATATCCCAATGCCCAGACATAACTATAAAATCAGTATTTATGTAGAGCCAGTCTGTAATGAAAAAGTATCTTAAATTATTGTACATAAGAAAAAAACATTCTAGAGAGATATTTTCTTTAAAGCAACAATCTGGTCTCTACAGAAGGCTGTCAGCCCCCCAGAGAGTAAGGAAAAAACAGTGCAATTTTACAAGGAAGTCTTTGAACGGTATAAGAGTCCAAATGACCGTCCATGAACCTCATTCAGAACCCAGAAGAGATTGGAAATCAGCACAAAGTGCCTAAATGTACATTACCCAATGGGCTGCTCCCGAGGTCGGTCTCCTCTAAGGTGGACAGGAGAATCTGCTCTCCTTGGATGTAGTTCTTCATCTGTGGGGGCTTGTAGTGAAAGGTTCTCATAAAAGAGCCTGTGATCCATTCCGGGCCTAAAAATGGCTGTTTTGTTATTGTTAGAAGCGATGATAGACACTTGAAATCCCCATCTGTATGGAACCATATGATTCCTCAGGAAAGATGTGATGTGGTTCAACTCCCTGCGTTTTTGCAGGGTCAGCGGTGACAAATCTGTAAAAACTTGAATCTCTTCTCCTGCATGCATGATGCGATGCTTTTTCCTAGCTCCTTGAAGAATTTCCTCTTTGTCCTTGAAGCAGAGGAACCGGACAATAACATCCCTTGGGGAGCCTTGCTTGGCGGCTTGGGCCTAAGAGCCCTATGGGCCCTTTCTAACTGGATTTCCTGTGAGGAAGGAGTGTCTTTAATGATCCTGAACAGGGCTTGCAAATAGCCTTCTATATTTTGCGGTGCTATGGCCTCAGATATTCCTCGGAAACGCAGGTTATTCCTACGTCCCCTATTATCTAAGTCCTCCAGCTTATCATTGAGGTATTGTAAGTTGTCTGAGTGACTTTGAATGTCTGCTGATTGTTGTTTCAGAGATGTGGCATTATCTGTTGAGGTCTTTTCTACTGAGGAGACTCTCCCTTCCAAAGCAGAGAAATATTTTCTTAAGTCCCCAAATAAGCTCCTCATTTCATTCATAACCCCTTTTATATCTTCTTTTGAGGAGAGGTGAAGAATGTCATCTTTTGTAACAAATTGAGACATATCTTTGCTGCTAGGAGGCCCAGTAGAAACTGGGTTATTTAAATGACTTTCCATTTGCTTCTCTTCTGTATCCTTGACAGTATCAATAGGCTTAAGGTAGTGGCTCAAGGGCTTAGAAACAACAGATTTATCTGCCCTGCTGATTCTTTTATTAGGCATGCCCTATAACCAATGTCGCTGCATACACCCGGGTTCAGGGCTAGCAGGCTTCCTTAACAAAGATATTTTTTGTGTTATTAAGGATGCTGCGTCAGAGTATTAAAGCTAGGCCTCTAGTACAGGCCTAAGTTCTTAAAACTGTCCAATGTCTTTCAAAACTGGGCCTTTTATGTTAAAGACCCCAGGGGGGTAATAAACTAAATATGCCTTTTTACTGTTCAGGGTTTTGTATGTGCAACCTATCCGATTGCTACTTTTCAGCCCGGTTGATAAGTGCCTCTCCCTGCAACCACCGGTGCTTGGCAGTAGGTGAAGCGCTGGCTACTGTGGAATGGAGAGCGATAATGGCCGTTGTAGGGACCGCAACTTAAAACAGTACTTTGCCTTATGTATGGGGGTTGAATCCTTTGTGTACCTATCTATGTACTATAGGCCGTGGCTTTTTTCCCCTCGATCAGAGTAGCGAGTGTGCCGCTTCTGGATTCTTACCCTCAGGAATGCCTCCCGCCTCCGGGCTTCTGCGGCAGGTTGTTAGATGCTGGAAACGCTGTAGTAGGTAAGTATAAGGGGACGTCTCTGCACAGTCACTGCCAATGAGCCAGACTAGCTCCAGGTGCCCCTCCGGTCACTCTACTCAACCGCCCCAATGGCCCTGTGCGGCTCCGGTACTCTCCGCTTCCTCCCTCCACTGAAGGTACCGCTTAAGCAGGGGAAATACCCCTCCTAGTTGCCGGACACTTGTTGCTTTCTCCCTCTGTGGGCTGCCGAACTTGCGCTGCTTATGTTAGGGGAATAGGCCCACCACGTGGTATTAGTAGCTCCAGTGCTGTTAGCCTGTGTGAGATATCCGTATAGCAGCTTCTCCCGACAAGATAGATTATGATGTTATTGGGTTCATACTCCCAATCGACTGTATAAGTCAGATAGCATAAATAAAGAGCTTTAGAGTTACATTAAGCATATTTGTCAGCTTTTGGCAGCAGGAGCCTTCTCAGTGTGCGACCATCTTCCTGCGTGGTCAGGCTCCGCCCCCATTTAGATTTCTTTTAATTATATTTAAGTTAGGGGGGTTAGGTTTAGGGTTAGACTTAGGTTTAGGGGTTAATAACTTTAATATAGTGGTGGCGACCTTGGGGGCAGCAGATTTGTGGTAAATAAATGTAGGTAGGTGGCGTGGATGTTAGGGCCAGCAGATTAGGGGTTAATAATATTTAACTAATGTTTGCGAGGCGGAAGTGTGGCGGATTAGGGGTTAATATGTTTATTATAGTGGCGGCGACGTTGGGGGCAGCAGATTATGGGTTAATAAATATAATGTAAGTGTCGGCAATGTCGGGGTGCGGCATATTAGGGGTTAATAAGTGTAAGATTAGGGGTGTTTAGACTCAGGGTTTATGTTAGGGTGTTAGGTGTAGACATAAAATGTATTTCCCCATAGGAATCAATAGGACTGCGTTAAGGAGTTTTACGCAGGTGTTAGACTTTTTTCAGCTGGCTCTACCCGTTGATTCCTATGGGGAAATCATGCACGAGCACGTTACACCAGCTCACCGCTAATGTAAGCAGTGCTGGTATTGGAGTGCGGTAATGAGCAAAAATTTGCTCAACGCTCACTTCTTGTCTGGGTTGTAAAAACCCGTAATACCAGCGCTGTCTGTAAGTGAGCGGTGAGCATAAACTGCTCGTTAGCACCGCACAGCCTCTAACGCAAAACTCATAATCTAGGTGTTAATTTGGGTATTCTTATGTATTGTGTTGGAATAGAAAAAGGGGGAATAAATCACCCAAGTCAAATACTCAATACTTGACTTGGGTGAAATTAAGATAAGATTATCTAAGAAGTCTTGTCAATATTGCAATGTCCTTTAAAAGAAATTATCTTGAAAAAGCCCTACCAAACGGGTGAAACGCGTAGATTGAGTCTGTGTTGTTTCCTGTCAAGGATATTTTCTTCAAATCTAGGTACCTAGCTTTCAACCTTGTTGCCCGCGCGTGTTCCACGCTAAGTGTGGGTCTTTGAATCACTTTTCTCCCTCCTGAACTGGGATCTAATTGGCCGAACACAGACGCCGAAAGAAGAGCAGTCTCCATTTATGCTGACCGGGTTCAGCCGACGCCAATAGTAGCGTGCAGTACTGGGAGATTCTGCCTACCTGTGTATACCTTCAGCAGTGGGAGCCAAAAGATTGTCATTAAGCTACTCTGAACAAAGTGTGAGTAAGACCAAGTTGTATACTTTCCGGCATTAAGGTGTTTCATACCTGGTTTTAGGTGGCTTAACCAGCGTTATACCATAATTTTTACAAATCCATTACGCTGAACTCCATATATTACAACTGCAGCGTTGATCTGCTACCAACAGGAACTTTGTAACACATTATTATTGATTGTGACATTTTATCCTGACCGGAGACTTCAATTCAACTTTGTATCAATAATTTTCTCTGCTGGATTTTATATATTATTTATATACGCTCAACTAATTTGAGCACAATTTTTTAGGGTGGTATTCCAGTTTTATTTAAATAATAGACTTCTATCATTAAGGGAGACGTCCCTTTTATTGTTATTTTATTATTGCATTGTATTTTAACTCTAAGTAAAGTTTTTTAACAATATATCCTCTTACGTCTCACTTTTTTCCTGTATATTTGACTAGGTGTGGTGGTCAATTTAGCTTTCAGCGCCCTCCTTTACCTTTCGATATTGTTCAAAAGAAATTATCGGCCCGATTACGAGTTTTGCTTTATGAGGGGTGCTGTGCTAACTTGCACGTTATTGTCACCGCTCACTTACCTACAGCGTTGGTATTACAGTTTTTCATAAATCCGGCATTAACAGGCAAGAAGTGAGCGTAGAGCAAAATTGAGCGCCATACCGCACTCCAATACCAGCGCTGCTTAAGTTAGCGGTGAGCTGGTTGTACGTGCACGATTTCCCCATAGACATCAATGGGGAGAGCCAGCTGAGAAAAAGCCTAACACCTACAAAAAAGCAGCGTAATGCTCCGTAACGCAGCCCCATTGATTCCTATGGGGAAACAAAATTTATGTTTAAACCTAACACCCTAACATGAACCCCGAGTCTAAACACCCCTAATCTTACACTTATCAACCCCTAATCTGCCGCCCCCGACATCGCCGACATCTACATTATACTGATTAACCCCTAATCTGCCGCTCCGGACATCCCCACCACTATAATAAATATATTAACCCCTAAACCGGAGGACTCCCGCATCGCAAACACTAGTTAAATAGTATTAACCCCTAATCTGCTGCCTCTAACATTGCCGCCACCTACCTACATTAATTAACCCCTAATCTGCCTCCCCTAACGTCGCCGCCACTATACTAAATTTATTAACCCCTAAATCTAAGTCTAACCCTAACACCCCCTAACTTAAATATATATAATATATAATATAACATAATATATATATTAAAATTAATCTAAATCAAACCTACAATTAATAACTAATAATTCCTATTTAAAACTAAATACTTACCTATAAAATAAACCCTAAGCTAGCTACAATATAACTAATAGTTACATTGTATCTAGCTTAGGGTTTATTTTTATTTTACAGGCAAGTTTGTATTTATTTTAACTAGGTAGAATAGTTGCTAAATAGCTATTAACTATTTACTAACTACCTAGCTAAAATAAATACAAATTTACCTGTAAAATAAAACCTAACCTAAGTTACACTAACACCTAACACTACACTACAATTAAATTACCTAAATTAAAAACAATTAAATATATTAAATACAATTACCTAAATTTCAAAAGAAAACAAACACTAAATTACACAAAATAAAAAACAAATTACAACTTATTTAAACTAATTACATCTAATCTAATAGCCCTATCAGAATAAAAAAAAGCCCCCCCAAAATAAAAAAACCCTAGCCTAAACTAAACTACCAATAGCCCTTAGCCTTTTGCGGGGCATTGCCCCAAAGAAATCAACTCTTTTACCTGAAAAAAAAAAAATACAGACAACCCCCCAACAGTAAAACCCACCATCGACACAACCAACCCCCCAATAAAACCCTAACTAAAAAAAACCTAAGCTCCCCATTGCCCTGAAAAGGGAATTTGGATGGGCATTGCCCTTAAAAGGGCATTTAACTCTATTGAAGCCCAAAGCCCTAACCTAAAAATAAAACCCACCCAATAAACCCTTAAAAAACCTAACACTTCCACTTACAGTTTTGAAGAGCCAACATCCATCATCAACGAAGCCGGGAGAAGTCCTCATCGAAGCGGCAAGAAGTCCTCATCCAAGCTGGGAGAAGTGATCCTCCAGACGGGCAGAAGTCTTCATCCAGATGACATCTTCTATCTTCATCCATCCAGCGCGGTGCGGCTCCATCTTCAAGACATCTGGCGCGGAGCATCCTCTTCCAACAAAGTCTTCTTCCCGAATGAATGTTTCTTTAAGTGACATCATCCAAGATGGCGTCCCTTAGATTCCGATTGGCTGATAGTATTCTCTCAGCCAATCGGAATTAAGGTTGAAAAAATCCTATTGGCTGATGCAATCAGCCAATAGGATTGAACTTCAATCCTATTGGCTGATCCAATCAGCCAATAGCATTGAGCTTGCATTCTATTGGCTGTTCCAATCAGCCAATAGAATGCCAGCAGATTAGGGGTTAATAAATGTAGGTAGGTGGCGGCGATGTTAGGGACAGCAGATTAGGGGTTAATAATAGTGTTTAGTGTTTGCGAGGCGGGAGTGCGGCGGTTTAGGGGTTAATATATTTATTATAGTGGGGGCGATGTCCGGAGCGGGAGATTAGGGGTTAATAATTTTATTTTAGTGTTTGTGATGCAGGAGGGCCATGGTTTAGGGGTTAATAGGCAGTTTATGGGTGTTACTGTACTTTTTAGCACTTTAGTTATGAGTTTTATGCTACGGCTTTGTAGTGTAAAACTCATAATTACTGACTTTAGAATGCATTACGAATCTTGCGGGATAGGCTGTACCGCTCACTTTTTGGCCTAAAATAAAAATCTTGTAATACCAGCACTATGGAAGTCCCATTGAAAAAAGACTATATGCAAATTGCGTAAGTTGATTTGCGGTAAGACAAAAAAAGTGTGCGGGACAGCTGTACCTACAAGACTCGTAAAAGCAGCGGTAGTAAAAAAGCAGCGTTATTAAGCTTAACACTGCTTTTTTACTCATAACGCAAGACTAGTAATCTAGCCGTAAGAAAGGTAAATTTTAGCTGTTTATCTTATTATGGGGTAGATTATGAGTGTATATAACATCGCTAGATGGAGGCTTTTTGCATGCTTCGGATTACACTCATATTACAAGTTTAAAGTAAAAAGTTGGTGCATGCGTGAAACCCAAAGTGCGCTAACAATTTATTGCGACCGCGTTTTATATATATATATATATATATATACAGTATATAAATAAAGTATGCTTAATAATATAAATAATTTTTATCATTTTTTTTATTTTTTAAATTTAATGTTTCAATAAAGCTCATTGAAGATAGCATTTCTTCATGTGCACTAACACGACCGCATTAGTTCTAAGTTGCGAACCCTGATGCACGTACACACATATTTTACATTCCTATGTTCTTTACATAGATTTATTATTAAATATATTTTTATATATCTATACCTATATATCTATAGGTATATGTAGATATATATATAGAAATATGTGTTTACAATAAAAAGGACATTACCCTTTGAAGAACATTGGAATATGAAATATGCACTGTACATTTACAGTAAAATACTTAATTACATAAATACACAAGACATATGTACACACCTATAAACATACAAATATATATATCTATATATCTATTATACATATTTAGACGTATATGTATGTATCTCAATGTTAAAGCCCTTTGAATATTTTTCCTAACACATGAAACATATCTTTGAGCCCTTATAACGTTTAAATGCAGTGTTATTATGAGTGTGACTGTACTTTTAAATATAATTTTGATGTTTTTTGTGTAACTTTGTTGCCTCGCGTAACAGTTAACCAGAGCCTTGAAGTTGAGCTAACCCAATGGGTGCCTAGTTATCAAGCCGTCAACCTCAAAGGCTCGAGACCGGCAAAAGTAGAATTTTGTGACGTAAGCTTCGATCCGCCGGACTCAGTTCGACACAGATCGATTCTTACGTCACTCCAGATGTTCCGCACACAAGTGCGGCACATTCTCACTACTTTTGCTAGTTATCAAAAAACTAGCAGGTACGCTCGGCACTTTTACGGCCCAGCGTACCTGGTTTTCAAACCGCCACCCCTGGAGGCGGCGGATCCCATAGGAATCAATGGGAGTCTGACCATAGCGAAAGTACAAGTTCGCTGCTGACAGACATCCCATTGATTTCTATGGGAGCTGTCTACACCTAACACCCTAACATGTACCCCGAGTCTAAACACCACTAATCTGTCCCCCCTACACCACCGCAACTAAATAAAGTTATTACCCCCTAAACCGCCGCTCCCGGAGCCCACCGCAAGCTACTCTATACATATTAACCCCTAAACCGCCGCTCCCGGAGCCCACCGCAACTATAATAAATGTATTAACCCCTAAAACGCCGCTCCCTGAAAACGCCGCAACCTATATTAAATGTATTAACCCCTATCCTGCCCCCCCCTACACCGTCACCACCTATAATAAATTTAATAACCCCTAATCTGCCCCCCTACACCGTCGCCACCTATAATAAATTTATTAACCCCTATCCTGCCCCCCACTACGCCACCGCCACTGTAATAAAATTATTAACCCCTAAACCTAAGTCTAACCCTAACCCTAACGCCCCCCTAACTTAAATATTAATTAAATAAATCTAAATAAATAAACTCTTATTAACTAAATGAATCCTATTTAAAACTAAATACTTACCTTTAAAATAAACCCTAATATAGCTACAATATAAATAATAATTATATTGTAGCTATTTTAGGATTTATATTTATTTTACAGGTAACTTTGTATTTATTTTAGCTAGTTAGAATAGTTATTAAATAGTTATTAACTATTTAATAACTACCTAGCTAAAAGAAATACAAAATTACCTGTAAAATAAATCCTAACCTAAGTTACAATTAAACCTAATACTACACTATCATTAAATTAATTAAATAAACTACCTACAAATAACTACAATTAAATACAATTACATAAAGTAACTAAAGTACAAAAAATAAAAAAATCTATCAGCCAATCGGAATTAAGGTAGGAAAAATCTGATTGGCTGATGGAATTAGCCAATCAGATTGAGCTCGCATTCTATTGGCTGTTCCGATCAGCCAATAGAATGCGAGCTCAATCTGATTGGCTGATCGGATCAGCCAATCGGATTGAACTTGATTCTGATTGGCTGACTCCATCAGCCAATCAGAATATTCCTACCTTAATTCCGATTGGCTGATAGAATCCTATCAGCCAATCGGAATTGAGGGGACGCCATCTTGGATGACGTCCCTTAAAGGAGCCTTCATTCGTCGTAGTCCGTCGGTGAAGAAGGAGGTTCCGCGTCGGCGGGAGGAAGATTCAAGACCCGGCTTGGAAGATGACATCGCCCGGATAGAAGACCTCTTCAGCGCCTCTTTGAAGATGACATCGGCCGGATCGAAGACTTTTCTTCAGCGCCGCCTGGATAATGACTTCATCGGATGGAAGATTTCTTCAGCGCCGCTTGGAGGATTAACTTCTTCCGCTCCGGATGTCCACTTCGGTTCCATCGCTGCTCGGCTGAGTGAAGACAAGGTAGGATGATCTTCAGGGGATTAGTGTTAGGTTTTTGAAAGGGGGGTTTGGGTTAGATTAGGGTTATGTGGGTGGTGGGTTTTAATGTTGGGGGGGGTTGTATTTTTCTTTTACAGGCAAAAGAGCTGTTTTCTTTGGGGCATGCCCCCACAAATGGCCCTTTTAAGGGCTGGTAAGGTAAAAGAGCTTTGAACTTTATTTAATTTAGAATAGGGTAGGGCATTTTTTTATTTTGGGGGGGTTTGTTATTTTATTAGGGGGCTTAGATTAGGTGTAAGTAGCTTAAAATTGTTGTAATATTTTTAACATGTTTGTAACTTATTTTTTTATTTTTTGTAACTTAGCTTTTTTTATTTTTTGTACTTTAGTTACTTTATGTAATTGTATTTAATTGTAGTTATTTGTAGGTAGTTTATTTAATTAATTTAATGATAGTGTAGTATTAGGTTTAATTGTAACTTAGGTTAGGATTTATTTTACAGGTAATTTTGTATTTCTTTTAGCTAGGTAGTTATTAAATAGTTAATAACTATTTAATAACTATTCTAACTAGCTAAAATAAATACAAAGTTACCTGTAAAATAAATATAAATCCTAAGATAGCTACAATATAATTATTAATTATATTGTAGCTATCTTAGGGCTTATTTTACAGGTAAGTATTTATTTTAAATAGGAATAATTTATTAAAGTATAGTGTAGTGTTAGGTGTAATTGTAACTTAGGTTAGGATTTATTTTACAGGTAAATTTCAGTTTCTTTTAGCTAGGTAAGCTATTAAATAGTTAATAACTATTTAATAGCTATTGTACCTAGTTAAAATAAATTGAAAGGTACCTGTAAAATAAAAATAAATCCTAAGATAGCTAGAATATAATTATTATTTATATTGTAGCTATATTAGGGTTTATTTTAAAGGTAAGTATTTAGTTTTAAATAGGATTCATTTAGTTAATAAGAGTTAATTTATTTAGATTTATTTAATTAATATTTAAGTTAGGGGGGCGTTAGGGTTAGGGTTAGACTTAGGTTTAGGGGTTAATAATTTTATTACAGTGGTGGCGGCGTAGTGGGGGGCAGGATAGGGGTTAATAAATTTATTATAGGGGGCGACGGTGTAGGGGAGGCAGATTAGGGGTTAATAAATTTATTATAGGTGACGACGGTGTAGGGGGGGCAGGATAGGGGTTAATAGGTTTAATATAGGTTGCGGCGGGTTCAGGGAGCGGTGGTTTAGGGGTTAAACTATTTATTTAGTTGCGGAGAGGTGCGGGATCAGCAGGATAGGGGTTAATAACTTTATAATAGAGGGCGACGGTGTAGGGGGGGCAGGATAGGGGTTACTAGCTATACTGTAGATGGCAGCGGTGTCTGGGAGCGGCGGTTAATACATTTATAAGAGTTGCGGCAGGGTCTAGGAGCGGCGGTTTAGGGGTTAGTAACTTTATTGAGTTGCGGGGGGCTCCGGGGGCGCCGGTATAGGGATAGAACAGTGTAGTTTAGTGTGAGTGCTTAGTGACAGGCTAGCAATAAAGCTGGGAAAAAGCCGAAGAGCAGCGAGATCGGATGAGTGATAACTGTCACAGTCCGCTGCTCATCGCCCCGCGGCTTTTTGACAGCTTTATTTGATAACTTAGGCGTATTTTTTCAGGTCCGCAGCGGCGAAGGTAGGCGAGCTTAGGCGGGCGTATTGGGCCGGCGAAGCCAGAAAAGTAGACGGCTTGATAACTACCCCCCTATGTGCGTTAAATTTGATTGCATTCAAGCAAACACGTTTACTTACAACTCATAATATACTCACTGTTTCAGACATGCACAAAGAGCTGCAAAATATCCCTTATCGCTTGTGCACGACAGTTAGCTTACTACTCGTAATCTAGCCCTATGCAGGGTTTACATTTACAATGTAAAAAAAACATTTTTTTTACTTGATTTCTCTCTATTCCGGTGAGTTTTTGTTCTTCGGGCCTTAAATTTCAAAATTACGCCCATGTGACCAGCAGTAAATTACAAAACGGAAGAAGTGCTACGTGAAATGCGTCAGGGGCACTCTCTTGAAAGAATAGTCTCTCTTTTTAACGCAGCTTACTCTGTTGATTTGATGAAACAAACAACTACCTTGCCGTGTGGTAATCCTAACAAAGATAGAGTAAAAGTAATATCAGCTCCAGCTATAGAAGGAGCTTAGCCATAGACAGGAACAGACTCTGATATTATTGTCCTAGCAATTATATTTACTGTTATAATGGAGCAGATAATCTTGACACTACCTATATATTAATGTTTATAGCAGTAGAAATTATTTAATCTTTTTTTTTTTTTATTATTTTTATTGAGGTAAAGAATAAAGCAATACAAAGTATCCACAAACATAGGCCTCCATCCCATGGGGGCAATTTACAGAAAAGTACATTACTGTTCATGCACTAAATATTACATCCAAGATATAGGCCATACAAACACTCTAAGCAATAAAGAACTAATAGCCAGGAGTAACTTCCAGTGATGTAATGTTGTCTAAGTGGTTAATGGAGCTATGAGTTAACCTCAGATTTTTAAGTTTTTGGTATATAGGACCTCTTTTTAGGTCCTCCCAACTGTAATTTCTCATAAATTTCAAAAGGAAATTTACCAACAGTATACAATACATCATAAATGAGTTACAATTGAAACAGCTCTAGCGAGACAGTACATTCCTGTTAAGACGTGAGTGCATAAAGATAATTTCACAAGCAGTCTATTCAGATAATATATAAATTCAAATAGGAATAAGGTTATATGATATAACGTGTCTTTGGTATCCCAGGCTAACCCTGGATCAATAATATATCCTACTAGGACTCACAGCCTATGTCTAACTCATTTTTTCTTTTATAGGAAGGGGAGTATTATGTGCCGCTATTTTATATCAAACATCTAATAAGGAATGGGGAGTTGCTATGGAATCTGTGTTCCTTAGTTTACTTTACTAAACGGGGCCTAAGGGAAAACCCCTTGGGGGGGGGGGGAATACGGAGTAGTAAAATTAGTCCAATAGTACCTTCTCAAAGTATAAAAATGTGTGTTTTTAAACAAGTGGTAGATAGGCAATCGTAGATAGGACCATTCCCTTGTGCAGCACAGAACTACTAATGTACACTACATGTTATATAGGCGCATTTGAGCTTTAATATAGGTCTAGATTGAAAACAAGCGCCCAAACATCTCAGGATAATCGAAAACTAGGAGAAACCCCTTTCAGTTTAAGAGTATGGAGTAATATGGATTTCAAAAGCAGAGGGCTATATGTAACCACTGTAGGTAGTACTATCAAAACTATAGGGTTGAAGATTACAAGGAGATACTAGTAGGTCAGCTCGGCCGCAGACAGCCCACCTCTCTCTATACATAATTCAAGCACAACCCAAATATGTGCTGTACCGGTGCTAGATTACTTCCTACAGATTTGGATATAAATATGTTGCGCAGTAATATAACCCAATATAAAATTCTAAATGTATATAACAATCCTCAATGAGAAGCAAAAAAGAACTGTACCGGAACATTTATCATTATAGCTCCGGCCCTGGGGCACGGGCCCCATACCCCAAAACCTAGAGCAAGCAGTAGCACCACTACGTAACATAAACTGTGCAACAGCTCATATAAGTATGAAATATAAATGATTGCGAAATAATATTGCAAGGAGAGACCGATGGTATATTGTATAAATCATCTCCATTTCTCTACATAGAATTATTCAATCAGCGTTTCCCCTGTATTAAAAGTATAGCATGCAGTTAGGGTGCATAAAAACGGGAATAAATAGGTACAAGTTTCAAAAACCTCCTACATTTGCATAGATATCTTAAAGAACTGGACTCTAAATAACTTGACTGAGCACACATAGTTATGTAGCTGTTTAGAGGGAAAAGTGAGTCTCAGAACAGAAAACCATGATATTAGATGAAAGTGTCCAGCATATTGCGCAGTGTCTCTGGACTCAAAACTTACTAGAAATACCTTGCATAAAAACCAGAGTGGATAGGTACAGAGTACAAAAACCTCCAACAGTTGCATTGATATCTTAAACAAATTAACTCTAGTTAACTTGACAGAACACACATATTTATGTTGCTATATAAAGGGAAAAATTAGTCCCAGAACTGAAAACAATAAAACTAGATGATACTGTCCAGCATATTACGCAGTATCTCTGGACTCAGATCTTGTTGAAAATATCTTTATCCTGCTTCAAAGTAGTTCAAGCATAATAGCAGGTAAGCTACAGATTGTCCCAAGGAAAGAACAGAGTGCATTAAGAGTAACTAAATAACCCCTCTGAGGGAAGTCTCAGTAGTCACTTTAGGGTTAATATTCATGTACTGAAGGTTAGACGCTCCAGTACCCTTTAAGTGAGTTCTCTATGGGAGGCTAGTAAACGTTAAGTAGGGTAGTGTAGTAATCTACAGTCACATAATATTCTGTTTTAAGGTTAGGGGCTTCAAATGGCAATAAACATATAATAGATACTACCAGTAATATTGTTGTGTCCATAGGTGTCAAGTCCAGGGGGTTCCGATCATAACATGAACAGCCTCTCCCCAATCTATGGTATTTTAACCCACACCAGTTTTTTGTAAAATAGGAAAGCCATTGGAGCCCGCTTCAAGGACCCTCTGTGCAGCATATGCAGGTGAAACCCCGTCAGCATATGTAGAGTCGGCTCCATAAGAAGAGGTGAGTGTCTGGAATCCCTAAGTTGTCAGCTGCTCTTCACGGGCAATGCTCCGGATTATATGCATGCCTTCATCATCTAGGGCCGGTCTAGGTAAGATGTGACCATCTCCCAGCTTAACTGTATGATCGGTGGGTTCCAGCACCGTCCCCTCTGTCTCTGACTCAGGGTAATTAAGGGCCTCACTCTCACAAATCTGGTGCTCCCGACAACTCCATAGCTCCTCCGATGGATCTAAGAATCCTATTGGGGTCAAAGAAATCTTGGCTGTATGGAGGGTGGGCATCTGTAAAGTAGATTTGAGATCTCCTGTCTCATTCTCCGCCATTGATACTACCCCTGGAGCGGAACAAGAGACAAGTTCCGTATGCGGTTTTATTACCCATTCTCCATCAGCATGGGAGCGGCCTGTTTCTGTATATACTCGTTCCGTTTTGGGTAGATGTTGAGGGGAGTCGTGACCCATTATCACTGTGACCCATTATCAGGAGAACAAGCTTTCTCTCTATGTCTTGCAGTGCCGCCTCTAATTTGCTATACACCTCCTCCATATCATCAGGTTATGTTGCTCCACGTGGGTAGAAAGATGGCCGAACTTCAATATTTTGATCTGGCTATTTTAATCAATGGCTTTCCTTGTTTAAGTAGTTCCTAGTTTAGCATATGGTTATCCTTGTTTAAGTAGCCATTCAGAACTTTTCCCAACATAAATGACTATCTGAAAAGGTATTTTTATGCTATTTTCGCTACGGAGCTCTCTCTCTATGCGTCTGCTCTGGTCCGTGGCTAGCTCCGCCCCCCAGAAATTATTTAAAATTGAATCTAAGAGTTTAAGTAATTTTAAACTAGTGTGTGTGTGGAGCGTTTGGCTGTGTTTTATTTTTCCAATAAAACAGTATGAATGGATGTGAGTATATGAACACTTCTAAAAGACACATCTTTACTTATACTCAATATATAATCAAGGGTAAGGCAATCTTTTTTGTGCAAGCTTAATTTGCATTGTGTTAAAAATATATCGCAAAAATACTTCTATTTCAAATTAAAATGCACATTTCAATTTTGACCTTTCAATCCCTTTAATCTTTTTAAAATTATTGTTTTGTACAATATTTACATTAATTGATTTGAAAGCAATGTTTTACGGTTTGGCAGGATCTACATTGGAAAACAAGAAGGAGACTACAAGTCTCGAGTCAAGGACTTATGTCATCTTCTTATACTGGATTTTGACAGTACTTAAACTGTAAAAAATTAAATCGCTCCATTGCAATATTATATCTGCAAAGAAGATGTTCAAAACGAGATTGCGCCACCGCCATCGTGAACATGTTTAGAAGGAGAAACACCTTTGTGAGCTCATACAGTGCAAAAGTGCAATTCCAGTTTGGAAATTCGCAAAGGAGTGTCATACAAACATCTATGCATATACAATAATGGGAGAAAAAAAACATTCCTGTTAAGATAAAAACATTTGAAGCAATTATGGTAATTTTACCATATTAGGTATTTTACAATATTAGGATGCGTAAATTTTTCAAATATTTTTGTGAGTAAGTAAGGTGCAAGCGGTTTTGCCCAAGCGATATCGTGTTTTAGTGAGCCTTTTTAATTGTGCTGATATTACAAGTTGAGTGAAATCGCAATTGTGCTAGCTCAATTGCCATTTACGGTTCAATCCTTAACGCAATCTCAGAACTGTGGTTGACTGTTTTCCAAAACAAAAAAGTTGCACAAATCACTTCAAAAATAAATTACAAAGTACAGTTACACTCATATTAACACCATCTAATAAAAAATATCTTCTAAAAATATTGCACACAAAAGTTATAAGGGATCAAAGATATGAGATCTCAGGTGTTAGAAAAAAAAAGTTGCTAAAGTACTTTAACATTGAGATACATACAGATACAGTGCTAAAGATGTATGTATATATATATGTGTTTGTGTGTGTACATACTGTATATATGAATGTATTTATTTGTGTATATATGCATTTATATAAAAACATGAATATATATGTACACACATATAGACATACGTTTAAGTGCATTGGAGCC